>NC_139147.1:79938949-80122914 GCF_964270905.1 Leucopleurus acutus | reverse complement strand
CTTCCTTACTTCCTTTCTTTTTAAAGGCACATGCAGTGCAGAATCATTCCACTGTGGGCCTTGGTTTGTTTATTCAGAACTGCCAGTTTCCCTATTTAAATATTGGTTGGGGTTTTTTCCCCTCCTACTCATCCCTGAATGAGGGAGACTCTTGTTTCTTTTATGTCTCTCTCTTAAAAGAACGGTGTGAGGGGAAAATAATATTTCAGATTCCTCAAGTATTAACCCCAAATGTTTGGACCAGAAGCAGCTTTCAAAGGTCAGGCTGTTCTGAGCCTTGGCTATGAGAGTCCTTCAGGCAACTCATTAAATTACAGACGAGTTCTTAAAGGTTCCGCAAAATTTCTGCACATGTTAATTTCCAATAAAGATATCTCCCAAAATAATCTACCTCTCCCAACCCCAGTTTGGGTTTATAGAACTGAGCAGAGCTATGAAAGACTGCTGGCTGTTTCCTGGGATATTTGGGGTCTCTTTCCCAGAATGCCATAAGAAGTTCAGATCTATCGCTGAAAATGTGGTTGTCAATGCAGCCCCCTTTTGGAAAAGGCTGTGTTGGGGTTTTTAAAACCAGGAGAGATCCAAAGGGGTCGACTATTTTCACAAGGGCTGGAGCTTAGGAAATATGCGTGTCTGTCCCTGTGAAATCTGAATATTTTAATACTTATTGACAGATGAATTACTGCAGTCTCTGCAGAAAAGCCTGTCTTGTGAAGGATTTTTGAAAAATATACACAGGCCTAATGCTGTCACTGTTGTCAAAATGAACATTTTGCCCCCAAAGACACATGATGTCATCCAGTGCAGATCCATTTGGCCAGAAGGGAGACTATCTGTTTTTCTGATTGTCCCCTTCCCCCTCATTTTCAAAGCGTTTTAAAGGAATCCCACTGGATTCAAAATGACACCCCGATTTTGCTGAAGTGATGGTCTTTGTGTATTTGTATGGGTGATAATTTTTCTATCTTTTATGAGTAATAAGAACTTTAGGGTTTCTCAGGTGTCTGTGTGTTTTGGAATGTGAATTGTATGGCTCTGCCCTATTACTGATCCTACAGTGAGATTACTTTTGTGATTTGGGGTCACTTTTCTTGTCAAAGTTGCCATCCTGCCTCATAGGCTCCCCCCTCCCCCTTAAATACATAGCTTGCCCCTCCCTCGTTCTCTTTGCCACGCCAATCTTAGCCCCATGGGGGCGCTGCAGAGCAAAGGGAAATCTCCCTCAGACAGCAGAACAAACCAGAGCGGGGGCTGGGAATGAATTCACCCTTCTTTAATTCTCGGCGGAGAGCCCTTGGAGGAAGACCCCACCAGGCCTGGTTTGTAGATAATTAATCCTACCTCCAGTGACCGCAAACCTTCTCAGGACGTTATTTCTGGGACCCAGTGCCAGGGTCCCACATTTCTACTTTTTTTTTTTTTTTTTTTTTTGCCAAATTGAAGTGTTTACACCGAAAGAAATTAACCAGAACAGGAGACGGTTAAATGAAAAAAAAAAAATTATTGAAGCTATTTTAAAGATGAAGATTTACTTTTAGGTAGGTCCCCTTTTCTCTACGGGATGAATGGTGAGGAAAATCGTGTACCCACCTCTCAATCTCTTTTCAATTCCTAGGAAAGTAACTTTATCAGATTTTATACCAGTTGAATTTCTTCCAGAATGCCTTCTCTCATTCTTGATCTCTCCCCAGTAGTAACCAGTTGGTGTCACTTTGTGGACCTCCCTCATTCCAGCAGTGCTAGGATTAAAGAAAGGATTGAATTGAATATATTCAAATTCTTTTAAATCATCCTTAAGAAGCTCTAAAGAGAGATTCCATGTCTGGGGTCTCATGTGTGATTCCTGTGGGCTTGGAGGGGCTGTGTATCAACCAGTCCTGTGAGTTAATGGTTTCTGGCTATTAATACTCAGAGTAGAGGACCAGGCCAGCCCCTTTGCCTGGTGTTCCGGGCATAGTAATAGGTTACTAATCACAGGTTCTGGGTAAATAAAAGCTTTGTTACAAAATAAAATAGCTTGGTCTTAATATTACATCTATTTAAGGAAAGGAACAGATTTTGCATCCAGTTCCCCCCAGAGAATCTTCCCCACCATTCAATCATAGCTGAAAAGGAAACTATCCTTGGAATAAGCACTGTCCTGTCCTCTTTCTAAGGGGACTCCAAACAGGAAATTGGTTTCACCTGTCAGGAACTTCTGGCACCTTGGTAGATCTTTAAACTATCACATCGCAGAATTACAGATTTTAGAACTGGAAGGAACCGTGAAGATGATCACTCAAGGCTTCTTTCTTTCAGGAGGACAGGATAGCCATCACTGGAGGCGCGTGGGACCCCAGGACACAACTGAAAACGGGTCTTCGTAGTTTGATGGTCCTGTGTTAGAAAATCGGGGTGATCTGACTACCTGGGTTTGGAGATGGGCATCTTGTTTTCTGGCAGAATTGAGGAAAGCAAGGCTGCTTTGGGCTGTGTGTAAATTGTAAACTGGTTCTCAGAACAGACTCCAGGTCACAGTGAGTATTGAGTTTTGATTGTCATCTGGGCTTGGTTATGCTTGTCACCTGTGCTATGGTACTCAACAGCTACTTTTGATGGGTATAGGAGATCTTATTTACCCATTAGTTTTATTTCAAATCCTTCACTTAGAGCCATTATAAACAAGCTCCTTACATTATCCTTGGAGAAAGAAAGGTGTGATTTAGAGAAATTGAGCAGAAAGTTTTGAGACATTAAAAAAAAAGAAAAAAAAGATGATTTCCAGCCACTACCTTCAGAAAAACAAGTGTCAACATTTAATTTTGGTCCATATGCTGCCTGCTTTTGGCCTGTATTATCCTGAGACCTTTTTTTTTTTTTTTTTTTTAGTTTAGAAACCTTTTTGGCCTAGCTCAGAGTTTCCCCCCAAAACACGGATTTTTTCCACACTTTTCTCACTTATTTAAAATGGAAATAAATATCTCAGGAGCTTAAAATAGAGAAGTGATGGGGGGGTGCATAATCATTTGTCTACAGCACTCTATCACCGTTTTGAATAACAGGGTTTTCACTTCCTATGAAACCTTAGCATGAGGGAAAGCAGCAGCTGGACCAGGAAGGGGATGCAAGGGAGGAAAGCACTTGAGTGTTTGTAAACTCAGGGTGGCTGGCCCACCGGGCTGCTGTACTTAGCTGTCTTTACTACCTAAGGCTAGAAGTGGAAAAACTTGATTTGCGTGTTGTGCCTGCATTTTTTTTTTTTTTTTTTCCTTCTCCACACCGCCCTCTGTACACCTGACCATGCTGAAACCTATCTGAAGCCGGCTTGACGGCAGGGAGAGCTGGAGAGCGGAAGAATGTGCTGAGAAAGGGAGTGCTCGGTACTTTTCCATTCACATCTCCACAGTGGCTTTTCTTGTTTATTTCAACCTCCACCAGCAGAACCCTGTCAGCTGCCTGAAATCCGAGTCATTAAACTGTTCCCTGAGGTCAGACCACAGATGCTTGGTGCATGTTTCCTACATGTCGGTGTCTATGTAACATATGTACATACAGAGACACACGCACAAACGTGTAACTCCGCGGGGGGCACAGTGTGAGGTAAGGGGGAAAAAACATGGATTTGTTGCCAGAAAACCTTGGTTTCTAATTACCGTTCTGCCTGGAACTCCTTATGGGACGTGGAGCAAAACCACTTATCAGGACTCAGTTTCCTCAACTGTGTGAAGGAATAACCCAGATGGTTTGCAGCACGTCTATCTGTTCTAAATTCGATACCTTGTTTCTAAATATATATTTATGTAACTTTAAGGTGGAGGGGGGGATGGAAAGGAGCTGAGTGAATGTGTCCCTGGGGTGGGAAAAGAAGTTAAAATGTAAACTTCTAAGTAAAGAAGGCAGTCCCAGAATCTTTACCTCTATCAATTTTTAACCAGTTGTAGACCAAAGTCTGGGATTCTGCTGAGTAGGTCCAAAAGCCAAATGAAGATTTTAAATGTTAAGAGTTGGAAGGGGCCGATTCTAAGACCTTGTACCTTTGATCTCCTGCATTCATAATCGGATGTGACAGTTCCCAAGTGTCTTTTCTGCACTAGAGTTCTTTTTTTTTTTTCCTTCTTCTGTTTTTGGAAACAGTCCCAGTCAGTGATAGGAAGGAGATGACACTTGTAAACTGGGCACACCTTAAGCCGCTGGGCCCCATGTGGATGTAAAAAAATATGACATAATATTCATATACATACACACACACAAAAGAAGGAGAAAAAAAAAGAAAAAACTAGATAGAGATTCCTGGTAAGAAACTTAGAGGTAGTTCAACCATCACTGCATTAAAGGTAGTTATTTGACGTCAGAGGAAATAACAGATGAGGAGTTTGCCCTTACCAAAAAAAAAAAAAAAAAAAGCCTTACTCTACCAGAACAAACTTGAAGGTAACTCTCCACCAATATTTCCTATGCTTCTTTTATCTCCATTCTTTAAAAAGAAAGGTCTAATGTTTCTCAGGCCTGATTGCCTAGCAAAGCCTTTAACAGACCTCAGCATCTTCAGGACATAATTTGAAGTGTAGTTCCTAATTATTAACAGTGACCTCCCCACCACCACCATCCCTCCTCTTAGACCTTCTGGAATATTGATGCCCACGTACAAGGAGAGATGGAGCCAATTACATTCTCTCAATGAAATACTATTGAGAGTTACAATATGCTAGCACTGGGAAGGTCCTTAGCAACTGTCCAATTCCACACGACTGAATTTATATCATTGGAAATTGAGGCCCACACAGAATGTATTTGCCACACGCACTGGATCAGACTGAGCCAGGTCCAGAATTTTGATGTCCTGGTTCTAAATCCACTACGTTTGTCCATGGTTTATCATGAAAAGAGGACGTGGGGTGGGCAGCCCTGCAAAAGAGCTATTTGCTGTGTCCTTACGTTCAGAGAGGCCTCACGTTTAGACTTTTGACATCATCTCCACTGAGGTTCTACATCAGTCTTAGCAGTGCACAGACAGGATGGAAAGGAGCAGACCCTCATCCACAAGTTCTCTGTGTATGTCCCAGGGTAGGACCCAGTGTCAGAGCCGCCACAGGCTCCTACGGTACTGTGATTTAATACTGTTAATAAACCTATAATTATCTTATGAATAGTACAATTGCATTGTAATTGTGTGTATGCTGGTGTTGAAAATGTAAAGTTTAATGTATTTTTGGCCTAGAAACAATGATGCTACACTAGCAAAGAGCCCACCTGGTACCAGATCTTGATTTCTGATACTTCTGTGCAGTAACGGAAAACAAGGCTCCTTGGAGAAACGTCTGGTTCTAGATCTAGGACTGGGGCAAGAAGTATTCAAAATTAGAATGGAACATCTTATAGCATCATAAATAAAGAATTGCTGAAAAACAAACAAAAACTACATCGATGGGGCATATTTCAAAGAGACACTGGAGCCACTTGAAGAGCTCCCAATGGGCAAAGCTGGAAGATTTGGAGTAAAAAAAAGAAATCAAGTCATATTAGATTACAATCCAAAGTATAAAAGAAATATCCATGAATCCACACTGATATAAATGATTAAATAAATTAATAAATCAGAGAAAAGAGACAAATCCCCCTTGCAGAAAAATTCCAAATAATTTATGTAGATACACTGCCAGCAAGGATGGGGGCAGGGGGCGGTGTATAATGCCTCACTCCTCAAGTGTGAGCTATGCACAGTGACTTCCTTCCAAAGAGTGCAGTATGGGAAGGGAGGAAAGGAGGGAGGGAATCATTTTACATGGAGAAACCTGACAAACACTACACCAGCCAATTCACCAAGGTGAACATCAGCAATTATAAGCCATGTTGATTGTTATGTACCTTTGATCTGAGGAGATGAAAATGGCTTTTTACCTCTGTGGTCTTCCTCCCACACCCCAGTCTATTTATGAGAAAAGTCTCAGACAAGTTTCAACAGAAGGGCATCCTACAAAAGACGTCACCAGTATTCCACAGAACTATCAAGGAAAGTCTGAGAAATTGCAGCAGCTGAGAGTAACCTCAGAAGATATGACAACTTAATGTAATGTAGTATCCTGGATGGGATCATGAAACAGAAAAAGATAAGGTAAACCCAGACAAATCTGAATAAATGAGGAGCTTTAGTTAATAATATTGTATCAGTGTTGTTTCATTAGTTGTTACAAATGTACCATAGTAACATAAAATGTTAATAATAATGGGAAACTGGGTATAGGGTTTTTCTCTGCACTATCTTCTCAATTTTTCTGTTTAAAAAATATTTGGGGAGGGCATATCCTTATTTATTTATTTATTTTTCAATACCAGAATCCTCCAAAAATGAGCTAGGTCTCTTGAAATCTGAGAGATTTTCTTTCCAGTCAACCATGCCCCCCAGATAGTGTCAGGAAAATGAGGGAACCTGCGTTTATTCTTTTAGTTTACTAAATTGAAAGCAATTTAGCTAATTTCTCTATGTCACCATCTGGACACAGAACTGTGAGGAGAACACTTAGGAAGCACCAAAGGCCAAGTGTTGTCATGGTGGTGGATGACTCAAGGCACCTCATCAATCTGCTTACTCCACATTTCTTTCTGAAAATCCTCCACGGAAACAAGGCCCTGAACGATCTAGCCATCAGTCCATAATAGACATATAATACTTAGGGATTCATCACTGAGGTTGGGGGAGCCTCAAGACCTTCCTAGACTGTCTGGTATCTCATTGTACAACTCCAAAAGAACTGTGGATCTCATCAGAGTTTAACTCTGGGTCTAGAGAAGAACGCTAACTGGACCCTATAACGCTATGAATTTGTCTTCATTATCTGAATATGACCCCATTACCTAAACTAGAAAAATCCAGAGAGGGAAATGGTTTGCCAAGACCATCCCACAAATTAGTGGTAGAGTTGCTTCCCATCAACCAGTCCACCCTGAATCATTTATTTTGCTGTAGTATTCCCTTTAGTAAACTAAGGACTGCTATTGCATTGATATACATTATTTCAGAAACACCTCATTCATTTCTAACCACCTGTCAGTTACCAGTGGTGTCCAGTTCCAATGTGAGCTTAAGTGTCTCTTCCTTCTTTCCCTTCACCTTTTCCCACTTGCATCAGCCTCTCTGCCAAGTGGTTATAGATCTTTGAACCAACACTGATATTCACTATGGAGGCTGACATCTCAATTCTTCTTGGTGAGATGAGGTAAGACTGAATGCTATCATAGTCCAATTTGGTTATCATTACTGTCAGCAATCTGTTTGGTTACATGTCTCAAGAATCATAAATGTAGTCATGCCCTGTGACCCAGTAATTCTACTTCTAGGAATCTATCTTCAAGGCATAATTCAACATATAGGGGAAAAAATCTTTGAATGAATATATGCATTCAAGCATTATATCTAGCAACAAAAAAGTTGAACAACCTACATGTTCCATCATGACTGGGTTGGAGGGAAGGGTATTGGATGGAGAATGGTTAAATATAATACAACTAATTTTTAAAAATTAGAGTTGGAAAACACTTATGGTAACAGGTAAAGTGAAAAGCAGTATATATATATGTATGTAGTGTATTTATAACTATACATATGTATGTAGTATATTTATTTACTATACATAAAAAATAAACTGGATATAAACAAAAGTACACAATTAACAAAAACTATTTACATGGGCTGTCTTAGGGTAGTAGGATTATGGATGCTTTCTTCTCCTTTTATTCTTTTCTTTATCTTCCAAACTGTGTAATGTTTATATATTAGTTTGATGTCCATCTATCTCACAAGCACACACTCAAGACACTGAAAAGCCCTAAGTGAAATCTTTTCAATGCAAGCAATTAGTCCTCTAATTCACAGTTTTGAATGTTTGACCTAAAGTTGAAGCCTCCCACATCTTTAGGGCCTAGAGCAAAAGTGAGAACTGCCCACTCATTCTTGGAGAAGACCTTTCACTCTGGGAGACACTTGTCTCCACACCAACAAAACCTCACCCTTTCTGAGCACATTGACCATAATGAGATTAAATAGATCCTGTAAATCTTTGATCTGTCTCTGCCTGCTGGGTCTTAGTGTGCTTATCTTGTTTGTTGGTTATTTCACAGCTTTTGAAAATGTTAAAGAGTTTCCTGGGGCTTCCCTGGTGGCACAATGTTTAAGAATCCTCCTGCCAGTGCAGGAGACACCGTTTCGAGCCCTGGTCCCGGAAAATCCCACATGCCACGGAGCAACTAGGTCCATGTGCCACAACTACTGAAGGCCGTGTGCCACAACTACTGAAGCCCGTGCGCCTAGAGCCCATGCTCCACAGCAAGAGAAGCCACCGCAATGAGAAGCCCGCGCACCACAACGAAGAGTAGCCCCCGCTCGCCGCAACTAGAGAAAGCCTGCGCACAGCAACAAAGACCCAACACAGCCAAAAATTTTTTAAATTAATTTTTTTTAAAAAAGGGTTCCTTGGTTACTTTACTGTCTCCATGAGGCCACCCAGGAGATCTCCTGGTAAAAAGACATTCTTTGAGATGCTTCTGGTGCTACAGGAGATTTGGTTTTCATTATTTTCTTTTTATTTATTTGTTTTTGCGGTACGCAGGCCTCTCACTGTTGTGGCCTCTCCCGTTGCAGAGCACAGGCTCCGCACGTGCAGGCTCAGCGGCCATGGCTCACGGGCCCAGCCGCTCCGCGGCATGTGGGATCTTCCCGGACCGGGGCACGAACCCGTGTCCCCTGCATCGGCAGGCAGACTCTCGACCACTGCGCCACCAGGGAAGCCCGGTTTTCATTCTTATAACATGTTTGACTAGTGAATTCTGAGGAAAACAATTTAAAAATAAGCCCTATCAATGTTGTTTCCTTTAGAGAATCACAAGCTTATTAGGAACTGGGAGTAGGTGGTTACCATTCTTTGAATCGCTGGTTCTTAGAAAAGGGCATGGGGATAGACGTCAGGATCTAGGAGGTGAGTTGAGGTAAGGACCATGGTTCTGTTAAGCCCTCTTCCCTTAAACCACTGGTCTAATTCCTCATACTCAGCTCATTCATTCACTCGTTTGCACAATACACAGTTCATTGGCAGTCTTTTGTGGGTTAGACACTATTTTCCCTGGATACTGGGGAAATGAATATAAATACAACAGGGGATTCTGACCCCAGGGGACACACAGTCTACTGAGAAAAAAAAAAGGCGGAGAATGGTGCAAAAGCTTGCTTTAAGTCATGCAAACGATAGCCCCCTTGCCAGGCCAAACATCCTGATTCTGAACCAAACTCTCTGGCCTCCTCCCAGAGGCTGTGTCCTACCTCCTTCTCCAGCACCAGTGTGAGGCACCGACTCCCTCCCTGGGCAGGTTCAGCCTCTGGGTTTTTCATCCAGTGTTGATTAGAACAGGATATAACCCAGCTGCCTCCATGCACCATCCAGTAACACCCAATACCCAATGCAAAGAAAATCCACAAGAGCCTGGAGCACACACAGCCCCACCACCACCATCACCAGGTTGGCTCAGCCTGCAGGCCAGAGCTGGACTGTGATTTTTACAACTTCGAGGGCCTGACAGGTTCTACCATGAACAGAGAGATCACCCAGCATCATGCTATTCCAAAGCACACAGCCTCAAGTAGCATCCGCAGCCTGGACTCTAGCTACCGACACCACCTCTAACAGGATCTAGACACCTAATAGATCCTGAAGCTTACTCAGCTAAACCCAAGTTTACCCCAACCTCTGGGCATCCCAGACCTTTGGATAATAAACTAACAGGTGATATAAACAGGTGCTAGCCCCACACCCATGCCACTTTTCACAGCACCTTATTGCCAAGGCCCAGACTGCCTGAGGGTTGGGCCCATGTGCCAGGAGTTGTAACCATCTCCTTCCTATGGCACGTGCATAAAACCACCAGATACAATTTCAGCAATCTTACAATTAGCTGGAAGTCTAGCAGCTTTCAATGTCTCAACATCAAGGTTGCTAAGAAACACCCACCCTTTGGAGGGTGAAATGCCAGCAGAATGCTCAAAAGAAAATGGGACAGAAAAAGATTAATAATACCATTCATAAAGGCCATAATTTGGGAAGGTATATGGAAAAGACTTGACGATGGTGATGGTAAATCAATAAATCAAGCACCTTAGGCCCTCAAACTTCTTTCCCATCCCGTCTCCTGTAAGTTTTCTACCCCAGACTCTTAGCATTCTCCAAGAACCCAGGCACTTACCTCCACTCCACACCCAGGTGTTGATCGCTGCCTTTGGTAGGCTAGAAGCTCCTCAAAGACAAGAGAACTTCATTTTTGTTGTATTGGGCTTGCATCCAAAACATGGTGCTCACTAAGGAAATGTCGACTGAATTCAAGTAGGTAGAACTGAAAGAGAATTCAGGGTGAAATCTGATGATCTGGGTTCCAGTTAAAGCTGCACAACTGACTAACTTCTGTGAGTCTCAGTTTCTTGTTCTCTAAAATGGTCATTTCTGTACAGGGACTACATCACAGGATTCCCATGAGAATCAAGTACCATAGAGGGGAAAGTACTTTGGAAATTATAATGCACAGTTCAGAGTGGTCGTTGAATGCGGAGCGAATGGACAAACTCATGAGTGAATCATCACAGAGAAGCAAAGCCATCAGGTTATTCCATAACTGATTTTGTGACTCAGGTTTTATCTGAGGAACAATGTATTTGAAGTGTCCTGCCTTGGCTCTGTAACCATCCTTAAAAATGGTTATTTCACTTCCCGAAATATTTTAACCCTTTCAGTACAGGAAGACATAAATTACTGGGGAGGATTCATACTCATCCAAAGAGAATAAAAAAGATCAGAAAGTCTTTATGTCCTCGAAATGCAGAATTGGAAATGAACCATCTCCCAGTAGTGGGAACTGAAATCCAGTATTAGATCCTCCTTTTTGGTACCTTCTTCCTCTTCCTCCTCTTTCTACCTTAGCCCCTCCCTACCCATCCCCTTCACCCAGCTGGAAAAAATCATTTGTTTTGAGCCAACTTTAGTCTTAGAAAAAGGTATAAACAAAGCACAAATTTATCAGGGCTGTTTTCTAGGAGCAACAAGGTGGATTTCTATAACTTTTTAAAGTCCTGAGTTGATGGGTGAGTTACTAAAATACGGAGGTAGGATAACTTTCTACCAAAGGCCTGACCCAAATGACAGGGAGAACATTGGGCCAGCTCTACCCCCTAAGAGAATCTGTGCAGCTCTCTATCCTTCCTACCTCCAGCTCTCTATCCTTCCTACCTTTGCAACAAATGCGCAACAGATCTCACGAATGTTGCGGTGAATATAAAAATGGATTAGGAGCAAGTTGGTCTTGATAGGGAGGAGGAAAGAAAACATGAGCATGGGTGCTGGAGAGAAGGTAAGGGCTTCACTCTAGTAACAGAACAAGGCAATGGTTAAGATGAAGCCAAAGGGGCTAGGGCATGTGTCAAAAAAAAGTTCCTTCAATTGAGACCATATCTGCCCATACTTACCAGTTTTGCCAGCACCAAACCCATGATCAATGGCTCATTTATTTTTAGATTCCTAGAGGTGGGAAGAAGAGAATACTGGATGTATATGGCATTTTAAAAAAAATACAAAAACCCCTCCAACGTGGGAGGGCTGGGATGATGTACAAGGGCAACCGCCTCCCCTATATGGTTCCTTTTTTTTTTTTTCCCCTTTCTACCCTTCCTGTTCCCAACACGTCTCATCCAATCATACCTGTGGAAGCCACATTCCTGCGCAAAGCTAAATCTGTCAGTGAAGGCAGGGGGATGGTGGAGCAAAGCAAAAGAACATAAAGATACTTCCCTTCTCAACCCTGAAAGCTGGGAAGTTTCAGTAAGAAAATGTAGGAGTGCTATAAGATTCTAGGGATTTGGAACTGAAAAGGTTGGAGAAACAGAAAATATTCAACTCTATTCCCTTATTTTATCACCTGTTTGGTTGGACTTTTTCAGCATGGAATAAACATATGTTGATATTTTCAGGTCTTATCAATATGCAGGCACAAAAGTTATGAATTGAGCACCTCTGCTAAGTACCAGGCTAGACTTTGCACATACAGAGGAGCTTGTAGTCTAGTGGAAGAGACAAGCGTTACACAAGTAAATCCACAGATGAGTATGCATTATAATTATGATAACTGAGAATCAGGAAATAAGTAAGGTGCTGTGAGATAGGGGAAGGACAGAATTTACCTAATGGCCTCTCTATCAAAGTAAACTTTAAGCTGAGATCTGAAAAAGGAGGATGGGTTAGCCAGGCCAAGAGTGTGGAGGAAAGTTTGCTGAGTGGAGGGAACAGAGGTCAACAATCCTAAAGGGGGTAGAACCATGGCATGTTCAGAGACCTGAAAGAGGCCAGCATGGCACAGAGTGAGTGGTAAAGATGGATTTGGAGGGAGAATCAGGAGCTAGACCATGTAGGTCTTTGTAGACCATGGTCAGAAATTTAGAGATCATTCTAAGTGTGTTGAGAAGTTATTTAAGGTTTTTAGGCAGGGTGATGCCATGATTTGATTTATATTTTAAGAAAAGCACCCCAGCTATTGTGTGGAAGATGAATTAGAAAGAAGCACGAGGAGATTCTTGAAGAGGCTGTGGTAGGAGTCCCAGGGAGAGATGAAGGTAGCTGGGCCTGGAGTGGTAGCAGTGCAGGTGGTGAGGTAGCAGTGCAGGTGGTAGGTATGGAAGGTCTGAGACCTACTTTGGTAGTAGAATTGACAAGATTGAAAAAGAGATTGGATTGAGTAGGAGTGGGTGGTAAAGGAGAGAAGGGTATCAAGAATGAATCCCAAGTTTCCAGTTTATGCAATTGGCTGGATGTGTTTCTATTTACTGAGTTAGAAACACTGCAAAGGAAGAACTTGCAGGGGGGTAATTACTGGCAATCAAGAACTCAGTTTTGAACATGGTATGTTTGAGATGTCTCTGAAGTAGGTGTCCAAGTAGGCAGTTAGATATTTAAGATCTGCTCTCAAAAGAGATGTCTGGTTTGGAGATATCAATTTGGGATTCGTCAGAATAGAGGTAGTATTTGAAGCTAGGAGAAAATATTGGTTTCCATATCAGACCAGGCATTGAAAAATAGAATAGAAAATGGTAAAGGTGGACTGGATCTTAGAAATACTCCAGTCTAAACTCGTTTCTCAACTGATAGCAAAATTGGGAGCTAAAGTGAAGCCATTGGTGGAAATGGAGTTGATAGGAGACTAGGTCTCCCTTTTGGAAAAGCACTTTTCTTGTTTTGCAATGTCTTGTCAACATTTGACATCAAAATGGGGGAGACTGAGACATCGCCTATGTGAGACATAATTATACAGGTATGGCTCATGGTGTCATGTCTCTTATTGTATATATGCTATATGTAAACCACCACGTCCTCATAACTAATTTGCTCCCCTCTTCCTTTCAGAAACTTGGAAGCTTTACTGCTGGTTCCCTACTTATTGAAAAGATGATGCAGTCATCTCACATGAACATACCTGGGCAATTTGCTATTGAGGGGGTCCCTGCCTTACAGTGGGGACTGAGCTGCCAAAGGCACTTTCCTGTGCAGCTCCATCCTACTCAGTTTAGCACCCGTGGCCCCTGCAATTATCTAGTAGCCGGACCATCTCTCCTCCCGAATGTGAGTGCCGGAAAGTCAGGAGCTACTTTTACTTTCCTTGGTATGTATCTTAATCTCGCCCTGGCACCTGTGATAAGTAACTTAGTCATCTAATACATGTTTTGAATTAGGGGGACCCAATAAACTGAAACCTTCCATTGGATTTAATGTACCTTTAGTTATCTTTCCATCCTTCCAAGTAAATACATTTACACAACACATGCTATATGTCAGGTATGGTGCTAAAGGTTGCAGTTGTGTTCAGTCATTAAAATACAGGTATCATGTAACAGTTGCGATCAGCTCTCATCCAGTATATTTAGGCTTATTCATCTGTATACTTTGCATACCTTCCATCCAATTCAACAAATATTGTGCATCAGCCGTGTGTATAGAGGTAAGAAGGGAAGCCTCTGTCACTCAGGGCTATAAGGTCAGTGCAGGAGAGAGATATACTGGATACTAGCAATGAAAAGGGCCATCACTGAGCTACAAACAATATACTTGGTTAAATATGGGAACATGATTGCTTCAAACTAAGAGATCTAAAAATGTTTCTTGGAGGGGTGGAGTTTGAACATAATAATAAAATAATGTAAAATAATGAAAGTATCTTTGAAATAAACATCAAAGTAATAAATCTCTGAAATAATAAGAGCTAACACATATATGGGACTTAGTACATACTGTTCTAAAGTACTTTACACTTGTGAGCTTATTTTATCCTCACAACAATCTTATAGAATGGGTGGTACTGTTATCCTCACTTTACAGATGAGAAACTGGAGCACAGAAAGTAATTAAGGTCAAACAGCTAGCAAACAGCAGAGATGGGGATTTGAACCCTAGTGATATAATACTTTGCTCTTTGTCATTAATGTCTCCTGCCTTATGAATGAAGGTTAGAACTTCAACAGCCAGGTTCAGAAGAGGGGGTGTGGGGAGGAGGGCATTTCAGACAGAATGAAGAGCTGAAACAAAAGCACAGAGGTTAGGGATACACCTAATAATGCTTTATTTTGCCTAGAAAGCTGTATAGTTTGCAAAGAACGTTCTCAGTCATTCTTTAATGTGCTCCTCCTTGTGACCCTGTGAAGTATGCCATGATTATTATTCCAATTAGAAAGATGAGGAAATTGGGAGCCAGGATGGGAAGGCACCAGCTGGGCTAGTGAGATGCAGTGTGAAATTCAAAACCCAGTCATTTCACTTCAGACCAGTGCCTTTTCCCATGTTGCAGTGCTAGCAACTAAATATATTCATTGCTCCTGGTTCTGAGCAAGGCTCCAAGCTAGCCTTTTCATATATGTTCTGATTTCATCTCCACAATGGCCCTGAGAGGTAGGTGTTGTTGCATTTCCAAAGAGGAAACAGTTCAATTCTGCCTCTACTTTTTTTTGAGAATACTAGTGATTCCCTATGAGGCACGCTGATTTTCGGGTTCATGCTTTGTCCACTCTTTGGTCCCTGGGAACCCCTGAGGCTGGAGTATTACCTGTGCTTGAGCACAGGCAGTTTCTCTAAAAATGGAAAATCCCGATTCATCTCTTGGCCAAATCCTTCCAGTCACTCCTGCATTTGGCCAACCTCTGCAGTGTGGTGAAAGTCAACATTTAAATATGAAACCCGGCTTGGTTTCCAAAAATTTAATTGCATTATTAAGAATTAGTTGCAACTGGGCTTTGTGATTCTCTGAGGGGAAAGGCTGGGAGCGAGGTTGACCAAACCCTCAAGGCTGGCCAGCAATTTGGTGCAATTGCTGAAACACTTGATGTAACCTGGGTCCGCACTGGTTGGCGGTACCATCTGCAACTCAGTGAGTACCCGCTGTGTAGGGCAGAGTTCTAGGCCCTCCAGGAGAAATATAAATTAGTGGCTAGAGAAAAAGCTTGGCTGTACCGTGGATCCAGTGACATGTATGTCAAATGCCAAAGCAAGCCCATCAGGCAAGAGCTGGTACAAATTTGCAGCCAGCCACACGGCCTGAGGCAGCAAGGGCTGGATTCCCAAGCATCAGCTTTGTTTGCGCATGTTCAGTCTGGGAATCAGGTAGAGAAGGCTCGGTAGTCCTGTTGCCTTCCGGATTTGATTAAGGCTCTTAGGAGGGTCACGACCTCAGCCTCCGAAGGGCAACATTGGAAAAAGACAATAAAAACGAGAGATAAGATGACTAAAGCTTTTAGTGCAAAGAGGAGGAAGGATGCATGGAATGAAATGATGAAATGATGATTTCTCTCTCTGCCTCTTGCCTTGGTATGCTGATCTATAAAAGGGGAAAGCAACTGCTAGCTCACAGGTATTCTTTTGAGGATTAAATGTGGTAGAGCACAGTAAATGGCTCATTAACATAAATGGGTAGAAAATAGACTGTTTGATATCCTGTCCGGCTATCCCAGGCATCTGGTGAACAATGGGACTAGACAGTTAGACTCATTTAACAGAAACTTAGAAATCATCTGATCCAACACCTGAGTGTGGTAGATGAGAATGGAGAAGGCACCCAAGGGTGCCGAGGAAGTGAGAGGCTGAGTGGGGTTGTGGATGTGGGGAGGAGTGAGATCCTGAGAGCTTTGCTGAGCCCCTTGTGACATAATCTAATTTCATACCGACAGGAGACATAGGCAGGGGTCTTCATTTCATAAGCCAAGTCCCAGAGGTTCCAAATGGAAATAGCATCCCTGAGATCAAAGAGCTCCTGAGCCAATGAGGGGGGTTCGAAGCCCGGTTGAGTTCAATCCAAAGCCCATGCTCTTGACCGTACACTGTCTCGCCGGGTTTTCTGCTTCCTTGCAAAGACCAATTTTTCAAGGTTTCCATAGCACCTTCAGAAAGCAGTGGTGGCTAGGGAGAAGGTTGTTTTTATTTATTGATTGATTTATTTAAAAGTCTGTCTATGAGTCCCTGTGTAACCCTGCTTCATGCAGCTCAGTTTCACAGTCTAAAATGTCTAAATGCACCAGATGCCCCAGGCCTCTTTCACCCCTAACACTCTAATTGCTGCTTCACACCAAAGAGAAAATGGTTCTCCTTTGCCTCCAAATCCAAGTAGTTCTTACCTATAAAAATCACTTCTTTAAAATTGTCTGTATATGTTTCTTATGATTATCTGAGGCCAGTGCAAAGAGATTATCTCCTTTTCCCTACCACTAGCACCCAGTAGGTGCTTAATACAATTTCAGGTGCATAAACTTTTTTTTTAATTGGGGAATAGTTGTTTTATAATGTTGTGCTAGTTTCTACTGTACAGCGAAGTGGAGTTCCCTGTGCTATACAGCAGGTTCTTATTAGTTATCTATTTTATACATATTAGTATATATATGTCAATCCAAATCTCCCAGTGCATAAACTTTTTTTTTTTTTTTTTTTTTTTTGCGGTACGCGGGCCTCTCACTGCTGCGGCCTCTCCTGCTGCGGAGCACAGGCTCCGGACGCGCAGGCTCAGCGGACATGGCTCACGGGCCCAGCCGCTCCACGGCATGTGGGATCTTCCCGGATCGGGGCACGAACCCGTGTCCTTTGCATCGGCAGGCGGACCCTCAACCACTGCACCACCAGGGAAGCCCAGTGCATAAACTTTTAAAGCAAGCATTCTACCAGCATCCTATGCACTGTTACAGGCTTTGTTCTTTTCTTCTTCCTTTTTTTTTTTTGTTGGCATTTCTCTGACCTGTGACTCCAGTATCCACCCATCTGTACATCCATTATCCATCCAAATGAATTTACATACGTAATGACCAGAATCACACCTATTACGTACATGGTATACATGCACATGGAGATGCCTGCATATACTTAGTGGACATTGATTAAATCCCATATGTGGCAGGTAACAGGCCCGTTGTTGCAGAAGGGTTATAGGTTAAAATCTAGACTGGGTTGTTAACCATCCAAAAAGTTTTTTCTTATACCATCGCTTTAAAAATTTTTTTCTGATGCTTAGAAAGACCAGAGGGCATTGCTATAAGCTATATTATTCTTTTTTTTTTTTTTTTTTTTTTGCTGTACACGGGCCTCTCACTGTTGTGGCCTCTCCCGTTGCGGAGCACAGGCTCCGGACGCGCAGGCTCAGCGGCCATGGCTCACGGGCCCAGCCGCTCCCCGGCATGTGGGATCTTCCCGGACCGGGGCACGAACCCGTGTCGGCTGCATCGGCAGGCGGACTCTCAACCACTGCGCCACCAGGGAAGCCCTAAGCTATATTATTCTTATGCTCTGCTGAAAATTTAGCTCAAAATCCTGATTTCTTCTAAATTGTTACCATATACTGCCATACATAGTACATTCATAGCACAAGACAGTGGCCTAGAGAAGGGTTTAGATTCACAGGTGGCACATGGACCTTCCTTTTCACTTTTTGAATTACATTTAACAGCTTAGAGTCTGTTATGTGCCTGGATCCCTGATGTTAGACTTGAGTATTATTCACTTGCCCAAACTCAGGTGACTGAGGCAGTGCTGTTGGTTGCTGAATTAGTTGCATCTAGGTCTCTGAAAAGGCAGCCCGTGGAAAGAGCACAGACTCTTAAAACAAAGCTAGTTTCTTCTGGCTCTGACGCCAAATACCTGTGTGACCCTGGGCAAGTTACTTAACTTCTCTGAGCCTCAGTTTTCTTAGCTCTAAAGAAAGGGGGAATAATACCCAACTTCCAAATGTATGTAAGGATGAAAAGAGAAGTAATTCCCAGAACCTGGTGTACAGGGAATAACAAGCATGTCTCCAAGTTCTTTGGCCTGAGCGAGTGTACCAAATGGAATTGTTATTTACCGATAGCACAGGGGACACTATCCATGTCTTCAGGAAGGTACATCTTCCAATCCTGCCTTCCATGTCCCTCCCATACTTGAAAGTCCTGATGAAAGATTTCTGAATTCATCACCAATTTGGAGCCTCCTTTCCCCTTTCCTTGCCACTGGGATTATTTCAGCAACATTCTCATGCATTTCACGAATCCCCTACAATCATCCCGCTTTCAGAGTGTAAAGCACTTTCCCATCCATCACCTCATTTGGTCTTCACAACAGCCCCATGAGAACACAAGCCAGTGTTGTTATCCTTCTGTGGCGGATGAGCAAGCAGAGGCTTAAAGAGGTTAAGTGGCTAGTCTAGGGTCACACTTCCAGATTCAGGTCTATGGCTCTGAATTCTATCCATGAGCTTTCTATTATACCAAGCAGCCATGGGATTTTTGCTACATACTAAAAGACAGACAATAGGTATCCTGGAAGAAATAAAAACAGGAAGGTATAGACTGACAGAGAACAAGTCCGTTAGTCTGACCTTCCCCATCCCCCCTGGTCCCCACCAGTGTTCTTCTCTCCTGGGCACTCCCTTCTCAGCCTCTGGTCATTCAGGTCCTCCCCATGGTTCAGAGCATCTTTTAAACCCATGCTCCTCCACGAAGCCTTTGGCCAACCACCCACTCATTTTTTAATCTAAAATTTACTGAATGCCAGGCTCTGTGCTCTACTGTCTTCTAGTGGGGAGAAACAGACAATAAACTCAAGAGTAAATAGAGTTTATTTTATTACCATAAAAACATTAGTTTTTATGGTAATAAAAGCTAAAAAGGAAAAAAGCAGAGAAGAGGGACAGGGCATGTGTGAGGGGTAAGGATGCAAAGTGAGGCAGACTGCTAGTGTAGGTGCACTGAGCAGGTTACACTAGAGGCAGAAAGGAGGCAAGGGAGAGGACCGCTTGGGTATCGGGGTGAGAGCAGCAGGCAGAGACTGCAAGCACCACGGCCCTGAGCCAACGTGTGCGCTGGGTGTTTGAGGAACAGCACAGAGGCTGGTGTCTCTGGTGCAGAGTGAAGGAGGCCAGAGCAGTGGGAGAGGAGGACAGAGAGGAAGGGGAAGTACACTGTACACATCCCATTGAGCACTGGAAGAACTTTCTATGACTCTGGATGAGATGGAAAGTCATTGAGGGTTTGGACAGAATCTAAAGTTTATTTTCACAGCAGAGCTTTGTCTGCTCTGTTGAGATGGGCAAGGTGGGAGTATATATACCATTTAGGAGGCGTGATAATAATTCTGGAGAGAGATGATGGTGACTTGGACTAGGAAATGGTGAGCAGTGTTCAAATTCTGTATATATTTTTGAGGCAGAGCCAATAGTATCACTGACAGTTTGGATGTAGGTCACGGGGAAGGAAGAGTCAAGCACAGCTCCAGGCTCTTTGGCCTGAACCACTGTGACAAGTGGAATTGCTATTTACCAAGAAAAGAAAGGCTGCAAGTGGAACAAATCTGAAAGAGTCAGGGGAACACTGAGAACTCCAGCTTGGAGGTGTTCAGTCAGAGAAGCCAAATACACAGGCAAAGGACTATGACTGAACAGGCCGCTGGATTTCGGAGTCTGGAGTTCCAGAGAGAAATTGAAAATGGAGATAGAAATTTAGCAGTTGTCACTCTTCAGATTTTATTAAAACCGTGAAACTGAATAAGATCCCCAGGGAAGTGAGCATAAACAGGAAGAGGTCTGATGGCTGAGCCTTCAGACACGTCCTGGTCAGAGGTTTGGAAGAAGTTTACCAGCCAAGATGAATGAGGAGTGGCCAGCGGGTTAGGGGGAAACCTTGATATCCTTTTTGTGAAGACCTGACAAAACCTGTCTGTCCCCTTCAACTCTTGGCTTATGTTTCTTGGGTGGAGGCAGACTGCAGGCATCTTTAGAGTGAATACACATCACTTCTCCACCCTCCACGGTGCTCAGCATCTAGGAGCCCTTCGGTTAAAACTCAGCTGGTTGTCTTACAGCTGAATCACAAAATGATCAAGCATAAGGGACCCAAGAAATCATCTGGATCTATGATTTCCCAACTGTATTCTTTGGAGCGAGGCAGAGTTCTTTTGTTTCATCATTGGGAAACCTCTCCTTTCCTAGAAGGGCTAATAAAAGCAACAGTGTTCTGGCACTCAACGGCCTCACCCCTTCCTTCTAAGAAATAGTTGAGATTTCCATCAGACATCAGACATTTCAGAAAGCTCCAAGGGCTTGGATCTAGTCAAGAACATCTGCTAGGCAGAGGGGCTAAGGAGCAACATGCAACATACTGTTCTCTGAGAGTCCGGCCTCATTTCAGATTGATTTGAGAAAGGAAGACACCGTCTGCCATATTCCTTCCTCTTAAGACCAGCTGAAGGCCCAGGATCCTAAACAGGATAGTAGAGATCATCTAGTCCAACCACCTCTTAGAAAGATGAGGAACTTGGGCCTAGAAAGGCCCCAGTTATCTTGTTCAAAATCACATACCAAGTGTGTTGGATCCAAGACTAGACACCAGGTCTCAACTTGAAAATTTCTGCTCAGAAGCAGATTCAACTAAACTCTATGAGCATTTACCATATGCCTGCAAACATGCCAGGTACTTTTACGTGTTATCATTCTTAATCCTCACCGCCACCTCTAAGATGGATCTTATTATTCCCCTTTTACTGTTGAGAGCAATGATGCTCAGACAGGAAAGTGACATGTCCAGGGTCACATGGCTGGCATGTTGGAAGAGTAGGGTTGGAGGCCGTGCCTGTTTGTCTCAGAGTCCAGTGCTCACCCCAGCACATCTGCTACCTTCCTCAGCAGGTCTGTCTCACAAGGTTATGTATTCCCACAGTACGAGCGACTGCCCCAGAGACCCTGCCCTCCTACCCATAGGTGACTCCCCTCCAGCTTGGTGTGTTAATGAGTGACTTAACTTTGAGTCCAGAGCGTGGATTCTGAAACCAAACTGCCTGGGCTTGAATCATGACTCTGCCACTTATTAGCTATGCAGCCTTGGGCCCTGGAACTCCCCTAAGCCCCAGTTTCCTCATCTACAAAATGGGAACAATGATGTACTTACCCCCAGGGATTAGGATTAAGTAATAGAATGCGTGTAAATTACTTAGTAATGTCTGATATGTATAGCAGATATTCAATAAATATGAAACGTAATAGTCAATGGCTGACTTTTTAAAAACCCTGGAACTGTTTTGAAACATACTGTCCAATGCTTCAAAATTCATTTCTCGTTTTTTTGTTTTCTATTCTTTTTCAAATTCCCCTCTCATTTAGACTGCCACATAACATTGAGCAGAGTTGAAAAAGAATAGAAAAAAAAAATCATTTCTGGAATATGTCTAGGTGGGGAAGCCAGTACCAAAATCCAGACCTGACATGTTTTAGGAGTTCCAACAACACGCTCTGTATCAATTAGGGTTCAGCTAGGAAAGAGAAGTGACATGGAATTAGATCTTACACAACTGATACAAGACCCATGTCGTATCATTATGATAAGTCCTAAAAACCTCTTTGAAATATCAATGAAAAGGTAAAAATAGTAAATAGGTGTGTGTATGTATAGAAAAATTCCTGGAAGGAAATTCATTAAAATGTTCACAGTGGATATTTCTGAGTGATGGGATAATGAGAGGTCTTAATTTACTATCATTTATTTGCTTTCTAATTTTGTATACTAAACAGGTATTCAAATCAGAAATTATTTAATTGTTAATATTTATTGTTCATTTCTTTCTTTCTTTACCTAACATCTTTTTTCTCTAAAAAAGCCACAAGATAAAGAATTGGAAACACTAATGATTATAAAGCTAATGATGGAGAAGCGACAAGAAGGAGTTAGAATGGATATGGGATAGGAACGTAGGGCAGATAGTCACTTGAAATTGATTTAAGTTAGGAAGTGTAATCCTCTGGATTCTGAGAATCGTGAACAGAAGATATTATCGTATCCAAGTGAGAGCTTAAAATAAAAAGAAGTATCCAGCGTGTTGGTGCCATGAAACAGACACTCAACTGGGATGTCAGTGTGTCTGGGCTGGAGTCCTGGCCCATCTCAGGAACTGACTGCATCTCACCCTCCCTGTAACTCCCTTTTCCCCTCCCTAAAGTGAGAGCCCTCTGCGTAAGGGGTTTCCTGTTGTGTCTGTGCATTTTATTTGCCAGAGCCTAAGGTCATTGGTAGACGGGCGACTGGGGAGGTTGGGAGGCAGGTGCTGGGTGATCACAGTGAGACCTCTGACTACTGTGGGGGAAAAGGTGCTGTTTCTCCTGCTCACTGTCACCCTGGCAACCCTGAGAAGAGAGAGGCAGACCAAAGGCAAGACAAGAAGTTTGAGGATTTTTTAACATTCTTGGTGAAGCATGTACAGACCAGAATCTGATATTCTAGATAGAGCCAAAGAATGTCAGGCCTGGAAATGTCAAAGACTATGTAGTCCAACCCTTAAGATGGGGACAGGAAAATCCACAAAGGCAGATCACTTGTCTAAGACCACACAGAGCCTGGAGAGAAACAGGCTCCTAGCTGAGTGCACTGGTCATCCTACCTTGATTTCTCCAAGGTCCCACCAATGACTGATGTGAGGATGCTGATAATGACTGAGAGAGGAGGACCTTAACCTTGACAGGAACTAGAAACTTTCTTCCATGAGTAGGCACCCTAAATTGTTTAGTTTTCTTCAAGAACCTGATTGCCCACAGCAGCAGACCCAGCTTCTGATCAATAGTCATCACTTCTCTCTCTAGTATTCCAGAGGTGATCCAGGTGTGATCAGTCTAGACTCTGCTAGACAAAGCTCTTGGGCAGTGCCGACCGGCTCGGGGCGTGCTCTGTAACTGGTGCCTCTCCCTGATAACAGATATGGACCTGCCTAAATTTGCTCCTGGATCTCAACAGAAACCACATAACTGGTCATTGCTCCCAGAAAACCTCCCTACTAGTAAACTTGCACATAGCTGGCGACTCAGCTAAGACAAGTAATGAGCCAAGAAAAACCAAAAAGAGTATGGTTTTGATATACAGGATTTTATTACTGGCATTAGTCAAGTAATCGTGGGCCGGCCAATTTTCAAAGCAGTCTTAAAAAATAATCCTTTCCCTTGATTCCCAGACACTGTGCAGAGAAAGAAGGATGAGACTATAACCTTTTCAAAGCTCCTTTTTTCTGAGTCCTTTTAGTAACTCCACGGACTCAACTTTAGAGTCTAAAGACTTAATCTTAAAAGATCATTCTGTGGGAAGAGGCCGTGAGATGTAATAAAAATCACACTGAGCCTAAAGCCAAAAGAGTGATGATGTTTTGATGCTTCTGTCTGCCAGGTGTTCAGTCCTGAACAAGGCATTTCACTTTCAGGCCTTGCTTTTCCCAAAAACCTGGGGTAATATTCATACTTTTCCCTTCAAACTCTGTTGTGTTGTTCAGAGGATAAACACAGTGAGTTTAAAACCATTTGAATACTATTGTTTCATTAATTATAGTTTTAGTACAAGTTTTCAACAGCATTAGGCCTCTGCACAAAATGACATGGGTCTCTGGGTATCAAATGTAGATGCCCATTTCTGAATGGATTGGGAAAAGAACGTAGAAGGACCCCCCCCCCCAAAAAAAAACCCAGAAAGAAAAAAAGAAAAATTCATTCTTTTCCTGGAAAGCTCTGTTGTTTAATCCTATTCTTGGAGGAATAAATCCTGGCCATGCTGTAGGGAACAGAACACAGCTTCTCTTTGATGTCGTCACCCTCACCCCACAGCCAGTATCACTTCCCTTTTTTCCCCAACAGATTCAAAACCCTCATGTTTGGGCTTCTCTGGTGACCACGATAAACGTTTAAATCCCCTGTGATCATGTATTATAACCTAAACAACCAAAAGGAAGACAGAGAAGGAAGAGGAGAGAGAAGAAAGAATGAGGTAAGGTTGTATTCTTTGGAAGGAGGATGTTTAGTGAGCCTTATATTTTAGTTTAGAGCCAAATAGTCTTTTTTCAAACAGAGAAGTTTAGTGTAACTCCAGACAGGAGCAGGCAGGAGCGGAAACGTGAGTACTACTCTCCAGCTAGTGATATTACCACCCATCTGTGATTCCTGAGAGAGAACAGAGGAGCAAGCCAGGCCTTAACACCCCACCTGGCGTCAGTGAGCATGGACCTGGCCTTTCAGGTCCAGTCCTTCTAGGAATGGGGCTCTCTCCTTCGTCTTGGGTTCCACCTGAAGTCAGGGTGAGTCCTGCAAAGATTCCTAACACTTCTTGATCCACACAGACCAAGCTGCCATGCCTGCCAGCGTCGGGCTGCACTCCTTCATCCAGCCAGCAAATCAATGCAAACCCAAGATGAGGCATGATGAGAGTTAGGGGAGGAAACCTCTCTAGTGGCTCCTTTACCATGTCATTCTTTAACTCATGAGTCACTCTCCACACCCCACCGTGCACACCAGGACTCAACTGCCTTACCACGTCTGGCCAGATGCTACAAATGCTGCCTCCAGAGGCGATGACAGCTCGACATGGTCTTCTCCCCATTGTATTTTAGATCTTCCTATGCCTTGTTTTTCAAGTGGTCAGTTCTCCGCTGGAGGGAAAGACAAGCCTGGTACAAGACCAAGCCGGTGATCATTAGCCAGCTCTGTGCCTTGAGCAATGCTTGTGTAGTTATACTAATCAGTTGATTGATGCAGGTTCGGTTGGGAAATACTACATTTTAAGGAAGTGCAGCCTTTAACTTCTGAGCTGGAGCAGGCAGCATGCCAAGGGAAGGAGGACTGGATTAAACTAGAGAACAATTCTCTGAGCCGTGGGCGTTGAGCTGGGCACAAACCAAGCTGGGTCCCGGGATTCTCGGAGGATCCAGGAAGAAGTGGGCAGGCAGGTAAGGGTCGGGCACCACAGCAAATACCAGCTAGGTGATCTTGCCCCCTCCTGTGTGCCAAGTCCAGGTCTGGGCATGTCAGTTACCTCTACTGAACTTTTTGCACACTGCTGCTGTTCGTATTTAATCAAAATTTATAACCCATGGCTCAGAAACCTGGAATCTTGGTGTCTTTAGTCTTAAAAGACTCAATTAGCCCATGTGCACAGTTGGCCTCTCTCTCTTCCTCAGCAGGGTTGAAAAACTTGTTTCTTTTTTTTTTTTTAATGTAAAGATAAAACCCATCACCCACATTCCAGAATTAGCCTGATGAGATTAGGTAGGATCAGAAAATCGTAAAATTGTTGGGTTCAGAAGGTCTTTAGAGATCACACTATATCTGAATCTGCAACATAACACCCCTGACAAAGTGTCCATCATACTCCTTCTTAGATATCTCCAGGCTGGGAACTTTCTGTCTCCCTAGGTGACCCTTGGTTGGTCAGATTTAGAAGTTGGGTGTTTTAAATGTATTTATTGGTTCAATTATAAGGAGGAATTTATCACAGCAAGAGAGCACTCACCAAAGACATTTGGGGCTGTGTGTAGGATGGTGACCTCATTGGATGCAAACAGGATCCATGACCACAGACTATACCCCAAATCCCAACTCATATAAGTCCTTGGTCGGCAGAGTGGACAGAAAAATATTGGATGCTGCCCACAGCGCCAGGACTAGCGAGATATTTACAAACGATAGTCTTAGGTGTTTATGATAAAGTTTGTGTGAAAATCCTTCATTGGTCACAGAGAAAGGAACTTGAACTGATCTCCTTTGACTTTCACTTTTAAGAGAACATATGAAATTCAGGTCAGTATCATAGTTTTCCAGACACCAGATAGACGTTTAATCTTTCCCACCAGCTTAGTAATTTCTATAGGTTTTCTTCCTCTTGAACCGATACCTAGGTCGGAAAATCATAGACTTGGGCACCTAGTACAGTTTTAGGACTAGAAGATTCCCAGAAGAAATCTTATCTGATTTCTCCATCTTAAAACTAGGAAGCTAAGGCCCAGAGAGAGGAAGCAACTGACCCAAAGTCACAGAGCACTTTTGGGATGGAGTCAGGACTAAATCACTGGTCTCCCTACTCCTAGTAGAGTGCTCTGCTCTTCACTATCAATGGTGATATGCTGAGTATGTACAAAGGGTGATGATCTCTCTAGTGTGCTTTGGGACAGGTGCTACAGAAAGTTTTATGGAATAGAGGAACGAGCGTGCCTCTCCCGTCTCCCCATGTGGCAACCTTGTGGAGGAAGGATTGCTAAAATGCCTTTTAAGATGTCAATACACAAGAACAAAAACAAAAATACACTGTGAATGCTGTCTAATTGTATCTGCATGCAAATATATCCAAATGGTCCTCATCATAAGACCTGCTAGTTATTGTGCATCTACTATGTTCCAAACACTTTACATAACTTATTAGTTCTAATCCTCCCAAAGACTCTGTGAGGTTAACGTTATTGTTTTTCATATGAATAAACTGAGGCTCAGATGACGCATGGCCAGTGTGGCAGAGTCAAGATTTGGGGCCCAGTCTTCCTGGCTCCAAAGCCTGTGTTGTTTTCACCATAGCCACCACCTTCTCTAGATTATCTCAAACCCACTCCTGTGTCCCACCCACCAACAAGCCCCAAATATTTTCTGTGGCTGGTCCTGGTGTGGAATCAAGTTGAGATTTTTTTTTTTAAATTCTTTGACGATTCAACTTAGTTATCTCCTCAGGCAGTTTGGGAAGTATCTCCCCTTTCACTGGTGTGTTCTTTTATTTAAGGCATCTTCTAGAAAACAGGGCAAAGTAAGACCCTAGCATCTGGTGGTAAGTTGCAATGTTTGATATGTAAACATAAATAAGTAGAAATAATAACATTCTGAAAAATGTATTCATTAGTCATAAATTTAAAAACTGTTTATACTAAAACATCTTTATATTAAAAGACTATCTATGAAATATAAAATCAGATTTTTTTTTTTTTGCTGTAGAATTAGGTCCAGCACCTGGTTATAAATTCCTTGCGTAAATAAAAAATTTTCTTTAATATATATGTCTTAAAAATATACATTTGTTGTTTTAAATAGAAAAAAAATACAGGGATTAAATTTGCATTTGCCTTAATAAAGAAATATCTACTTTCTAGGTTAGAGTAACATTTAAATACCAAAAAAAAAGATCATGGATTCTGATAGATACAGTGGTCTGGTAAAGTGAAAGAAGATATAACCGTGTGACTTTGGCAGAATTATTCTATGCTCCTCTTAAAGTCTTGGGTTAAAGTCCACAAACATGGAACATCACAGTCCTCTTGGAGTTCTGCTGCAGAGGACAACTGTATGGCAGTTTAAAGAAGCCAGCCCCGGGCCAACAAGAGTACCGTCTTCTTAGGAATGAAGTAGTTATAAGGTGCAAGATGTATGATTTATACTCCTATTGCATACCCAAGTGAAAGGTAAGCATCCTCTCTTCCTTCTAAAATTCACTAGGGATTCTTCAGTTCAAATATACAAACAATTAGAATCAACGATAGAAGTATGATAAAAATAACTAGCCTTAAGTGAGTGCTTCTTATAAGCCAGGCATTGTTCTATGCCCTTTTCAGGTATTAGCTTCTTGGTCTTCACAACAACTCAGTGAAAAAGGAGTTGTGCTTATCTACTTTCCTAAATGCCCTAATTTGTAGAGCTGCTATATGAGGGAATCTTTGTTCAGAGTGAGGCAGTGACTGCAAGAGGCTGGGATCTCCCACCACAGCACTGCCATGGCTCCAGCCCTGGCCAGTGAGTGGGTCCTCCACTCTTCAGCCACTAGCCCAAGCAGCAAGGGTGAAGTCGACTGTGGTAAGTATTTGTTCAGGATCTTCGTGGTTTCAGCCGCCTGGATGCCACCATCTTCCTTACCAGACAGAGCTTCCTATTTTGATGGGCGAGTCGTCCGTCACTCTTCATGATCTTCAGCTGTATTTCCTCTTTAAGGGGAGGCTCTTGCTCCTTCAGCACTAGGCTTGCCTCACTTTTCATCTCGGAATGTCTTGTTGGTCATTCCCTGAGCTTGAGTTATCTTTACTCTGCCAATGTCTGCTCTTATTCAGACTTGAAAAACTCCAGTCAATTTTCATCTTACCAAAACGTTAGCACCCACAGACCAGGACTCATGTCTGATTTATTCTTTATTCCATATCATCTTCGCAGTATATAGCAGCCTAAATGCTGAAAGAATAAACAGTGGTGAGTAAATGTTGAAAGAATGTGCGAATGACTCCCCTTTGAGAACTTTCTAGACTCAGCAGTTCCCTGACATCTGCTCTAGTACTGATTCTTTCATTCATTAACTCTGCAAATACTCCTTGAGTGACCACTACTTGAAGAGAACTTGAAGTCCTGTACATAGAATGGGAGTATTCATGCTTGAAGACTCACACTTTCTTCATTCATCCGTTTGTTTGTTCACTCAATTAATAAGCATTTACTGAGTACTTCCTATGCTAAGAACATGCCCTGAGTGGAGGCATGGGTGTTAAGAACCATGGATTTATACTGGAAATTCCTGGTTTCCAACTTGACTTCCTCACTTACTAGCTTTGTACTTGGGCAACCTTCTTAACCCTTCTGGGCCCCTGTTTCCTTATTTGCAAAATGAGGAAAATACCAGTATCAACTTCCTCAGTTAGCTGTGAGCATTAAAAGAGATCACACACATTAAGTGCTCAGTAAATCTTAGCCATTAGCTATTATCATTTCCCTGGTAAGTGAAACGAAGAGGAATTAGACATAACCCTTCTCAAGGAACTGATAAATTCATGGGAATATAAATTTTTAGAATATGAGGTACAAATAAAAATGCTAGGGATGCTCAGATTAAGTAGAGATGATTTACAAGCAGGGAAAATCAGAGACAGCATAATTCCTGGAGAAGGCTGCATTTGGGCAGGTTTGGATACGCAGATGTGTAGGGGAAGGGCGTTCCAGGAGCTGGAAATAGCCCAACAAGTAAATGGAGGTATTAAAGAACAAGCCCATATTCTGGGCTCCTGAGTCACTGGGCAATTAATTTGATCAATTACAAGAGACATAAGGGGGATAGAGAAAGAGGCAATGGTAGTAAAAAGGATCTTGAGAACCAGTGAGTGCGTTTGGGTTCCATTCTATGTCAACTGGGTATGTATCCATGGTTTTACGTGCATCACTCGCTAGTTTCATTTTCGACTGTGGATGGGTATGGTCATCTGTATTCAAAACTCTTTAGATTTTAAGTTATTTATGCCTTCCTGTTTGGGACATTTGATCACCTCCCAATGTGCTTTGAGGTCCTTCATGTCACATGAGTGACTCAGTAGTGCTATGAAGTCAACCACATGGGGAGATCAGGAAACTCACATGGACAGGTAAGATAACCTGTCTGTGGCTAGTACTTAGATGGACTGGGATATGAAAGTCATGGCTGCTACTTCCAAGACTTTCTGTTTTCTGAGGTGCGGAAGTGCAAATATACTGCAAGAGGGAAGCCAAGGCCATGTTGCCTGAGTGGCAGAGAAGAGACATTTTGGTGACAGGGCCCTCCAGCTGGATATTGTCTCTGCTGCCACTGGCTGCTTTCTTTAGCTGTGATTTGCAGCAGTAAATGCTATGCAGAATGAAATCAGCTATAGATATTTCCCTTCTCTCCTGGCTTGGCCTGGTGGGTATGTCCCCTCTGGCCTCATCCCAAGTTTCTTAAAGGGCTTCAAAAGAAATAGATATTGACTGAACTCTGGGGTTATTTATAATGGAAATCCAGTTCCTCATTCCTCCTGTCCTCCACAGAAGAGTTGGGCTGTTAATCTGAACCTTGGGGAATCAGAGGCCCAGTTTGCTTTATTTAGCTTTCACGGCATTGGATTTTTTTCTTTTTTTCTTTTGCAAAGACCTCAAAGTTCCCCTGAAGATAAAAGTATCCTATGTCTCAACGTCTTGACCAATTTAAATAACTCACCCTCTTCTCCAAATCCTATCCTCATATTTCACAAAGTTGGACATTCTCCCTTATGTCTTTTCTTAAGTAGTTGCATAAAAAGGCATTTTGGGTAAGAACCAACTTATGAGCCTACCCCAGAGGCAATTTACTCAAGTAGTACATATACACACACAAAATCATTTCAGTGCATTCATCTAACAATTTATCCAGGAGTTTGTGAGGTCCAAGGAGGAGGCTCTGTGACTAAGTGTTCTCTGTTCCCTAGACTTGAACACTTGTCCTTGCACATAATAAGTGCTCAGTCATTTGTTGATTAGTGAATCAGTTAGTAAGCATGCAAGTGTCTCTCCACATGAAGAAGTACAGAGGGACAACTTGTGGTCAACCACAGTGATTTTCTTCAGCTAGAATTTTCTTATGCTTTTTTGCCTGTTTCCCATCCCTTCTGACACACACACACACACACACACACACACACGTACGCACAAGTTCACTAGTTATGTTTTAACATTTTGCCTGTGTTCTATTGTGCCAGAGACCTGGATTGCGAGTCACTCAAGACATTTGAAAAGTTTTATTTTGACAGATGTGGTATAAAGTATATCAAGTACACTGTGTATATGTCTAAAAAGTTGTCTTTTTACTTAAGAGTTGTGTGACCTTAGTCAAGTTACTTAGATGCAGATCTATAAGATACAGATAATAATGGTACCTACCTTTTGATAATTAAATGAGGTGATAGAGAATAGAGTATTTAGCCCAGTCTTTGGCACCTAGCATGTGCTCAATAAACATCTGTTAGGATGACAACAGTGATTTTTTGTCTAGATAAACATCTTGGCACAGTGATATGCATTTATAAGCAATAAGCCAACTTCCTCTTTTTTGGTAAGATGTCAGATAAAAATCCAATAAAAGATTTTAATTATTCATGCACTTATTAGCTATAGACTACCCATTTAATCAACATATTTGAGAAGGCTTACAGTAAAATAGTGTAAACAATATCATCATTAACATTTGGATTAGGAAAAGCATGAATCATTTATTGAAACAAAATAGTTATATAGTCCTTTATTGACTTCCTAATGCTTTCTCAAACATTATCTGTTGTAATCCTTAATTTTCACAACTCTTATTAGGGAGGTATTATTACCTAACCTATATGATCGGGAGTAATGTGACTTGCTCTAGTCCTCACTGTTTAGTATTTGGTTTAGGGACTCAGAAATGTCCAAGAGTCCAAGATCACAGAACCACCCTCCCCAGTAGAAGAGCTAGGAGGCCTTAGTTTGAACTTAAACCCCTGACCAGGGCTGTACTCAGAAGATGTGTTGTTGGATGAATGAACACATCCCCAAGTATAACTCCTAAAGTCAAATGCCATAAAACTGGCATAAAACCCTACCCTGGTTTCACTCTCTTGGTGAAAGACAGGACTCAGGTGAAACTATTTACCTAGACATGTCCACTCATCCTTTCAGGAATCAGCCTAAGGAACACACGTAATGGCATTTAGTCATCTATTGAGTGGTTTGCATGGAGTCCTATTTACTTTGAGGAATTCTCACACTCTTTATTTCATGCCGTGAGGTGGCGAAGCAGGAATTGTTTGTGACTCACATTTTGCAGAAGAGAAGACTATGGTCTGGGGACGTTGAGCTCACCCAGGGTGGAGTGGCTGAGCCCAGACTTGAAATCACCCACTGAGGCTCTGGGCCCTTTTCCCAGTGCCCTTTCCCTGTGTGTATCTCTCCCGCCTCCCACAGTCTCAGCCACGCAGGAATACTGCCTGCCTGAGCCCCAGCCATTGATAGTGTTAACACTGGTAGAATCAAGATAATATGACGGTCTTACGATCTATAGGCAGATCTCCACATCAGTACAGCTACCGTCGGGTGACACAGCAACATAGCACCTCTGTCTGTAAAATTAAGTTCCCCAGGAGGGAAGGAAAACACTGGTCACTTGTATATACGCTACAACTTGGTAGAATTGGCCTCATGATGGGTGAGAGAGTCAAACTTCTGCATTTTCAAGTCTCCTGAACTTCATCTAGTTGACCACTAGCTCAGCCCTTTTACAGTGCCCTGAAATTTGCCATGCTTGGCAATGATCTCAGAGAGACTTTTGACAGTTTTTGTGGTCATTGTTTTTATATCTGAGAAAAAAAAATTTTCCTGATTCGAATTATTCTGTACACATTGCCCAATAAAATAAAGTCAATATACAAAATACATACAAAATATGTAAAAAACTACTCACTCTGAATATTCATTTAATAAGTATTTATTGAACGCTGACTATATGCCACACTCACTTCTAAGCCCTAAAGATACAAGAGTGAATGAACATAACAGACAAAATCTCTGAACTCACAGAGCTTACAGTCTAGTGGGAAGAAACAGGCAAGAAAGACACAGAAAGGAAATATAACAGGGATGTTACATGCTATGCAGAACACATTAGGGGATGGGAGATACAGGGCATGGATGCACTATTTAGTGGAGGTGAGATCTGAGCCAAGGCCTGAAGTAAGGAGTGCATCCTGTTGCCATCTAGGGGAAGAGTGTTCCCAAAGGAGGAAACATCATCGGAACAGGTCTTACAGCTGGAGGCTGCTTGGGTGTCCTGGGAACAGCAAGGACGCCAGGGTAGCTGGAACAAAGTCCCTAAGGGGAAAGGGGTAGGAGTCGAGGTCTGACAGGCAGCAGGCGAGCCTGTTGGGTCTGGCGGGCCCTGAATGGGACCATGGCTCTGACTCTGAGTGAGACAGGAAGTCACTGGAGCATTCGGAGCAGAGGTGTCACACGATCTGACTTGGGTTTCAAATGGATGACCCTGGATGCTATGTGGAAAGTAGACTTGGGAGGTGGGTACAGTGAGGAGAAGAGAGGTGGATGGATAGCCTATTCCAAGAGTTTAAGCCTAAAATGATTGTGGCTTGGACCACAATAGTCCATACTCTTGGCCCCAAATAAAGGAAATCTCTGGGCCAAATTTAAGGCTAATTTATCTTTAAAGGCTTGAACTGTGGGAGAGAGTTCAGGAAATTTTAAACACAATTTAAAGTTATGTGACTGTTTCTACCTCTCTAGGGTAATACAAATAAGTATTATCTTTGGTTAGTAAATATATAGGCAACTTCCCCTTCCAACTTTGGAAAATAAAGTAACATTCCATGTTACTTCTCTTGGTTCTTCTAGGACTTGAATCATGACATGGGTTGTGAGCTCAATAATGTAGCCAGTTGTTAAGTGATAAAAGAAGCAAAAGAAAATAATTGTCAGGACTCTACAGAAGTTAATGGTAGAGTATGTTGCAATCAGAAAAGTTGAAGTTCTCTCAGAAATGTAAATATTGTTATCTGAACGTGTGATAGGGGCACAAGTCACCAGATGTGGAGGAGATCCCACTTTGTCCATGAAGAAACTGAGACTCAGGCGGGAGGTAAACTGTCCAAGTTACACAAAAGTTAGTAAGTTTGTCCCAGAACTTGATTCTCACTCCAGCATGATGCCTGATCCATAAAGAGTTTTCCTTATGAATATACTTTGTTGCTAATGCATTAGAGGGGTTGAAGTATCATTCACGGCTCCTCCTATTAAGAACCCCAGTCTCCTCCATTTCTCGCACACCTGACAAGAACCAGCTTCATCCGCATCGTCCTGACCATACCATCTTGGTTCCTTCATCTCCTCTCTCCCTGTCTCACACTCTATCCTCACATAACCCCAAGGGGATTAGCTGTCTTCTGCTCTGTTTTACTTGGGGAATCTGCCTGCCTGGCTTGTACACTCTCACTCCACAGAGAGGGAGAAGCTAAGCAGACGACACCTGGATGTCCTGATGGGTCGGGAGAACTCCCCAATTTTAATGTTCTTGTTCCTTCACAAAAAGGAGTCACATTTTCAAGCCCTGGAATTTCAATACGTGGCTTTGCTCCCACTACTTTATATGTACTCATGCATTAATTTTCTCAGGAAGGAACACAGTGTGAATTTGAATGTCAAAAAATGCATAGGATTCTTTTTATTATGTCTATGGTAACACAAATTTGGAAAAAAAAAAAACTTGAAAACAAGGATCAGTCAGCTCAGAAAAGCACTAGAAAGCTAGACCCAGCTCTAGGACTCAGTGGCTTTGTCACCTTCATTGAGGCCATTTTCCTTCAGGAACTCTACCATCTGACCTATGAAATGAAGGGAAGAGGAGATTGGAGTTTGCTGCCAGCATCTGCTGGGGCATCTCAAAGCCTCATTCCTAAGACTTTACCATGCACATGCCAGACTTTTCTTTACATCCCCAGGCCGTTTATGCAGTCCCTTCCTCACCCTACAATCTCAACATCCTCCTTCATAATCTCAAATTCTGTGACTCACACTCAGATGAATCCATATTTACTGAGAGCTTCTCTTGTGCTCACCGCTGTACTGGGCACTGCAAAGTAATGAAAAAGAAACATAAGGCATCATTTCTTCCCTTAAGGAAAATTAATTGAAAGAGAGGCCTTTTGGCATTAGTGAAAATTTTGCATTATAGATTTTTTTAAGGAATGAAGTTTTAGTGTCTCTATGCACCTTTCATAGTTCAAAATAAACCCAGAAAGATCTGCTTAGGAAAGCACTTAGAGGAATGCTTTAATTAATCCACCAAAATGCTTTGAAATGAACAAATCCAGGGCTTTTTGTAAATGGGGGGTTCAGAGAGTCAGAAAACAATTGATTCTCTTAACTATCCGAAACATTTTTGTCATAGTTTTACAATATTAATTTGTTCTATTATGGAAGAAAAAATAACAGTCTAGATATTTTCTGAGGGATCACATTTTCAGAATGATTGGAATCTCAAATCTGAATGAAAAGTACAATCCCTTTGCCTGAAATGCTTTGTTGCTCCATTCTACTTGTCAAAATTATAACCGTCTTTGAAGGTTGAGTTCAAATATTGCCTCATTCATCACCATCACCATCATCATCATCGTTCCCTCTTTTAAATCTGCATGGTTGACCATCTGCGCTGCCTTACAGCACTCATGACCTCTACCTTCCCTCATAGCGATTTGAGTACCTGACATCTTTTGTCCTGGGCTGGGCTCTCTGGAGCAGGGAGCATGTCTAATTCATCTGCTCACACTGTGCCTTGTAAGTAGCAGGATTCTGTGTGATGTTAGAGCAATGGTCTGGTTGCCATTCTGTAACGGATGACTGTATCAGTTGGGGTACAATTTCACCTGTTCTGCAAGAGACCGAAAATAGTAATGGCCGAAACACGTTAGAAATTTCTTTCTTTTTTACATTAAAAAAACTACTCACAAGGAAATTAGGGCTGGCTAGTAAGGTAGTTCTAAAATATTTGGAAGCCAGGCTCTTCCTATATTTTTGCTCTGCCATCTCCAGAATATTGCCCTTATCTTCATGGTATAAAATGGGTTCTCTACCATGTCTATATTCCAGACCATTGAAAGGAGGAAAGGGGGAGATGGAGGTCCCCCACTTCCACTTAATGCACATCTGGGCAGTTGTACACATTGCTTCCACTCACATCCCATTGAGAACTACATCTTCTGGTCCATTTAGTCAATGGTGTGCTGGATCCCAGTCCCAGGGCATGTGAAGGCCCACTGTGTGCATTTCCTCTCAACTCCATGTTCAGTGAGTCATGTTGGCAGCTTGAAATCAGTCACAGGAGAATTAACACCACAGAAATTGGCAAATGCTATGAATCAAGGCTTTTGTCTCCTTCCATGAGAGCTGATTATTAAAATTTACTTATAATCTGCTACACCTAGCTGCAAGAGAAGCTGGAAAATGTAGTCTTTTTTACAACTCCTTGCTCCCAGATATGGAATTGTCTAGCTAACAATTCTGTATATGGGAGGAAGGAGTTGTATTTCTATAGAAAAAGCTAAGGAAGAATATTTGTAAACAATTAGAAGTCTCTTTAAACATGACACCATCTGGGAATAGAGAAAAAGATAATTGGAAAACCTGTTTTTAACTGAGAGAATAGATCTATCTATAAGTGTATGTACTTGCAGCCTTTCTGCTGCCAACTTCTAGCTGTGAAAGACCACACTAGAGAGAAGTTAAGCTTCTTTGTGTGAGCTCAAGGTATAGGTCTCTGGGCAGAGGTTACATGAGCCAAATTCTGCTCATTTTTGACTATTTGTACTGTCCAAAAATGCAACACTGGTTTCCATCACTGCCAGTGTCCAGGCAGGAGCTGGATGATCATGTACAGGGTTTCCATAGAGGAGATTTCATTGTGACTGGAGGTTCCCCTCACCATCTCCAAGTCTCTGTTCATGCTTCAGATACTCTTCCTGACCCCTCAGATTCTTAGGGCTTCCAGTACTTTCCTTTGTTACACTTACCACGGTTGTAATTATTACTATACTAATTCAGTCGATGTCAGTCCCCTCAACCAGACTGCAAGAGAAGCAACTGAGTTGTTTTACTCGCCGTTGTGTCTGCTACGTGGAGCAAAGGGCATGGCCACTAAGAGCACTCATTAAATGCGTGCCAAATGGAAGCTGAATGCTGTGACATATCATTTGTGAAAGTGCCTTGTAAACTGCTCACAATAATTATTCTTTAGAAATAAGATACTGAGATACAAAACAGAACAGAAAGCAGGTGAAGGAAGTGGCAGTAAATACTACCAGACATCTAGAAGGAACTGAATTTGATTGTAAGTTTCCTGGAACTAAGTACAAAAAGAGAACACACTGGGTTACTGAATTTTCTTTTTCTAATGAGATATGACTTGTGAAGTCATCGGCAGAGGCCAAGTTTCCCTAGTGATTTATTAAAATGAGACCATTGTTTCCTCCCAGTTAATGTTTAAGCATGATCAAATTTCTCCTAACTTAAAAAAAAAAAAAGAAGAAAACACAAAGAACAGAAAAGAAACGTGCCTTGTCAGCTGTCCGACCCATCCAGATTCCTTTGTATATGGTGTGCGCTGTCTCCACTTCCTCACTTCCCGGTCATGGTTCAGCTCACTGGAGTCTTGCTTCTGCTCTGACCATCCTACGGGAGCTGCCGTGCTGAAGGACCATAGTAAATGTGTCTTGGCTCTATCTCGGCTTCAATCTTTTTCTTTTTTTAAGATAGATTTTATTCATTTTTAAAAATTTTTGTTTATTTATTTTTGGCTGCATTGGGTCTTCGTTGCTGCACGCAGGCTTTCTCTAGTTGCGGTGAGCGGGGACTACTCTTCGTTGCGGTGCGCAGGCTTCTCTTGTTGCAGAGCATGGGCTCTAGGCGCGCAGGTTTCAGTAGTTGTGGCATGTGGGCTCAGTAGTTGTGGCTCGCGGGCTCTAGAGTGCAGGCTCAGGAGTTGTGGCACATGGGCTTTGTTGCTCCACGGCATGTGGGATCTTCCCGGACCAGGGATTGAACCCGGGTTCCCTGCCTTGGCAGAAGGATTCTTAATCCCTGCACCACCAGGGAAGCCCTCTGCTTCAATCTTTATTGCAGTAGACATTTCATAATTATTAGAAACTCTTGCCCCTGCTAGATCATGTCCCTTGGTTCTGTGACACAAAACTGTACTGGTTTCCTTCCTAGATCCTCTTTCTCAGGCTCTTTAAAGGACTGTTTGAGCTCTGTTCTTCCAGTAAGTGTTGGCATTCCTCGGGGTCTTGAAATTTTTTCTTCGACCCTTTCCTCTTCTCACTCTACACAGCCTCCCGAGGAAATGTTATGGACGCTAATGGCCTTAATTACTCTCTAGATCTTAACGACTCCTGAGTTTTGATATTTAGAATGGATGACCCACCCGAGTTTCAAACCCACGTATTTAACTACCCTGTGGATATCACCTTGAATTCAGCATGCCCCAAATACAGCCCATATTTTTCCTTCTTCTTAACCTTTTCTTCCTCACGTGTGCCCCATCTCAGTGAAGGGTCCTCCCTTCCACCCAGTGTCTCAAGATAGAAATCTTGTCATCCTCTTTAACTCATCTCTCTAACTCCTCATCCCCCCAACACTCAACCAGCTAGTCCTATTAACTCTCCTTCCTAAATATCTCTCAAATCAGTCCACTGATCCCTATCACCAATGCTGCTACCTTAATGCAGGCCCCTGGATTTCTGTCACAGCTCTTAACCAGCGATGTGCTGGTCTTACCCCAAGTCTGTGTTAGGTCCACTCTACATGGCACTGTCTCTGGTGTATTTTAAGGATTTTTAAACCAGGGTACAAACCAAGTCAACAGACTTTTTCTGTAAAGGGACAGATTACAGATGAGAAGTATTTTTGTCTTTGTAGGACATATGGCCTCGGTCAGAGTTACTCAGCTCTGAAGTTGGAGAGGGAAAGTGGCCACAGATACTACACAAACTAGTGGCGTGGCTCTCTTCCAATAAGACTTTATTCACAGATGCAGATGGTGAGCCAGACTTGGCCCATTGGGCGTAGTTTGCTGACCCCTGGTCTAAAAAGCTAAGCTAGTGTGTTCTCATCCACCTTTGTATGCACACTTCAGACACAGCACTTGACATACAGGCTCCTCTATGAAACTTTGTTGGATGAATGAGTGAATGGAAGATGAACTAATAAGGATGGACCTCTTTCCTCTGTGGCCATATCTCCTTGGTCACAATATTCTCCACGTGCATTTTATGTAGTCAGTGAACCCCCATGAGGGGGTTTTCATCTGGCGTGCTCATCTACACGTTTGTGTGGAGCAAATACCGTCTCAGAAGTTTTGGTTCCTTTGGTGGTAGTGGTCAAGTTTTAAATCCTTTGTCACTACTTCCCAACCGTCCCCCACAGCACAGTGTTTTGTTTTTTTCCTAGGTATGATAGTTAAATGTTGGATTCTCCAGATGCCCTTCATATCATCATTATAGACTTTAGTCATTTTATTTGTGTGTGTATAGATGTAGTCATTCCTTTGTTCCATACGTATTTAAACCTATCTTAAAACCTTTTTTGAGCAGGTAAAGTATTAGAGAAAAAAAAAACTCAGTTAAATCAATGAACAAAGCACTGATTAAGCAGAGGGCACAGGTGAAGTTCCAGTGTGCAGTCAGTGGGGACACAGATAACTCAGATAAGGTATTGTCTCTGAAGGGCTTATAATGCAGAAGGGAGATAAGAAGGTGAGCAAATAATTTCAATACAATGTAGAAAGTGCTATGTCCTTTGAGGAAGGGATCAGCAAAGTACTCTGGGACTTTGATAGGAAGTGAAACTTGTCTTTAACCAAAGAGATCAAAGCATTCAAGCTGGACATGGAAAGGTAGGTATTTGGGACACTGATATGTCACTAAAGGGTCTTCGAGACAGAGGAAAGAATAGGCACACCCACAAGTTACTAGAAAGCAAGTTTTAATGAAGCTACGTCCAGGGACCGGCTGATAAAAGTGCAGCCAAATCCCTTCAAGGAGGTGCCAAGTCCATTCTGGTCTGGAATGCATTGATAATTGGGACATTATGCTCAGAGACTGCAAATTGACATTCTGTCGTCATCCCTCTTGGAATAGAAACCCTGATCCTTTCAAGTAATTAGCACCAATTTGGAGCTTGTGTGCAAAAATAAATCACAAGTGTCCAAAAACAGATACATTAAGTTCAATGGTTAGGAAGCAAACGTTCTTATTAGCTCCGCCTACATCAACAAAATCAGAAGCAATTAGCATTTAAAAATAGAAGAGACAAGGAGAGTTCACAGTTCCCACTGGAAAATTATTATTTATATAAATGTCCACAATGATGACCTCCATGCACCCTTCCTGACCTCAGTCATGTTACTGCAATGGCTAAAGGATCCGTTTTCTTTTGTGAGGGTTAGGGAGGAGAGCCATGATTCTGTGTGTATTGTCCTGGTTGAAACTGAGAGGTGTGTGGCCTCTAGCACCCAAACAGGTAGGGCTCCGTCTCCTCTTCACTGGGCCTCACCCCATCCTCTACACGGGCGAGAAAGGGATCTACTGTGTCTGGAAATGCTCAGCAGATCTGCCCCCAGAAGCCCACTTGCATGCAGCAGTGTTGACCTTCAGCCATGGGACACCTGCCTGCTGGAGAAAGCCTCAGTGGTCCACCCTGAGGAAGGGTGGCAGCTCCCAGGAACCCAGCAGTGCACGCTTTGTAGTGGCCTTTGACGCACTGTCTAGGACATGGAATGTCTCAGTCAAGGATGGAGTCTCACCATTGGCGTTCGGTGTCAGACTGCAGAGGCAAACTGAGCACGGAGCACCTGAGGGACTGAGGTGTGATAAAGAGTGCTGGCCGCTGGCTTGACAGGACTCTAAGTCCAGGCTGTGTCACTAACTTGCTCTGTAAACTTGGTCAAACCACTACCTCTTTCTGGGCCTCATTTTCCTCATCCTTAAAATTAGGGGCTGAACTGGGTTATCTTTTTGCTTTATTCCATATGGTTTTTTTTACCCTTTGAAAGCTCAAGTTTTTTTCTGCCTCTTTTTATCCCCCTGCTTGGAAACATGCAGTGAATGGCAGGCTGGAAGGTAAGGTGTAGGTCGCAAATATTTTTCTATTCCTCAAAAATGTGTGAAAATATACCCCATACTCCCTTCCCCCCAAAGACTGTGGCTTTAGGAACACAGGACTGGCAAGGAAGACACAGAAGGTCCACTTGGCAGGGCCAGGGCAGAACCCAGCCGATCGCCATCAGCCTAACAAACATCACATTTAAAGTTGATGGGGGGGGGGGACTTCCCTGGGGGCGCAGTGGTTAAGAATCCGCCTGCCAATGCAGGGGACATGGGTTTGATCCCTGGTCCGGGAAGATCTCACATGCCATGGAGCAACTAAGCCCATGCACCACAACTACTGAAGCCCGCGCACCTAGAGCCCATGCTCTGCAACAAGGGAAGCCACCGCGATGAGAAGCCCACGCAACGCAACTGGAGAAATCCCGCACACAGCAACGAAGACCAAGCACAGCCATAAACAAATAAAGTTGATGGACTTTGGAATCATTATGGGCTGAAGGAGGAGAGATTTGCTCAAAGTGGCAAGTTAAAGACAACTGTGATTCAAATTATTGGCTCCCAATCCTCTTTCTACCATGTCTTTCTTCCTCTGGCTTTGGTATTTCTAACCCGTAATCAGAGTCTAGGGACTGATGACATGTGTCCACTTTAAATAAAAATACCAGTTTTCTGTAGGGGTGGGGAGTGGATTAAATCTTTGACCATTAGTTTTTGTTAGGGCATCACTCATTGTTTCACACTTTCCCTCCTAATTTTTCATTTTTCTCCCTTGTAATTAATACCAGTTTCCCCAACCACCTTGTACACACACAAACGTTTTTCCTTGTTTTGCAAAAATTAAGAGTTGAGCTAGCTCCTTCTTGTGTATCTTCCCATTTGCCAGTCAGTCTATATTCCAACACCTCGTCCATACTTTCCTCTAATTTCCCTAGGTACAGATCCATCTCCTCTGGTAAGTCATAAGCTCTTTGAGAACTGGGAACATCTTTGGATTTCTGTTTCCAAGGTCAGAAATGCTGCTCAGTTGTTGATTGAATACATTCATGGAAGAAAGAGGCACTTCATCCGTATCCAGATTGTGCCCTTGAAGGACCTCAGAGTGATGATAAGCTTAGCAGTGGCCTGCATTTCATCCTTTATGAGGAATCAGAAAAGGTCAGAGAATGGGCACATCTGGCTTGGCTTCATTGGATTTCCTACCTTATGTCTCTATGGCTGTAAACTCATCAAAGAGCACTCCTGGGTGGCTAGAGTACACAGAGGGACCCTGCCCAGGCTTAGGAGACGGGGAACAAGAGCAAGAAGCCAACTCCTAAACTTTGGGTTGTCAGTCTCAGCATGAGGGCATCCCAGAGCCAACCCCCCACTGACTTTGGCCAGGGACCTAGGTCTGTTCACTGTGCATAAGCATTTGTCAACCTGGCCATTGGGAGGGGATCCTGGCAACAGACAGGCACCAAGGGTGGTACCTGAAACAATGTTGGATCGAGGGGCCTTTTTACCCAGAAGCTTGGAGGAGGAGAAGGAGGGGGAGATAATATAAAAATCCATGTGACCTCTGTCCAATGGTACAGGCAAGAGAGAAAGGAGAGGCTTCTTAAATGGTAGTGAAGGATGAGATGGCACAGGGATGAGGGAGTGAGAGAAAGTCCTTGTGGACAGGAGATAGAGGAGGAGTCTGGACTGAGGCTGGAGGAATGAGAGACAGATATAAGAAAGACTGAGAGCAAATACATATGGGAAGGAAGGAAATGAGGGAAGAAAGGAGGGAGGGAGAAAGGAAGGAAGGAGGGAAGGAGAGAGGGAATGAATGAAAGGACATTAAAATGCTAAAAAGAGAGAGGCACAGACATCAGGAGAAAAAATCAGAACTAGGTTGGGAATGAAAGAAAACTGTGAGGAGAGAGAAGAGGGATGCAGTGAAAGAGTGTGTGTACACACACAAGACAGGGACAACTTAACGCCAACCTGACCTGCCCAGCTCAGAAAAATTTCATTTGTGAGCCTGGCACAGGAAAGATCTGGACAGAGAAGGAAATGGGCTGACTCCTGCCCAGGGCCTGTCGGAGGAAACAGATCAATTAACCTGGGTGGGGATCTCCTGTGCCAGGCCTGGCACTGCCAGCTCTCAGTGCCCAGCTAGGCCAGGCCAAGGACTCTCATGTGATCCTTGAGCTATTAAAAGGCTATCAGCTGCGGGGCAGAATCAGCCTTTTATGCTGAGAAAACCCCTCTTCCCATGCGGACATCACTTCCGATGGCCCAGCATCCACCTCTCAGCCAGGCCCGGCCCTGGACCCAGTAAACCCGCACCCCTTGGCCTGGGGATACTGACCATTGGCAATCTGAGCGGGTTTCGAGGACACTCTGGGGTCCAGCACAGCTTGGAACATCCAATCGATGAAGTGATCTTAGGGCGTATTTGTGGGTGGGGCAGGAGGTGTCTGGGGCAGAATGTTCCCTTAGATCTTGGATCACTGGGTGCACGTTATAGGGAGAAAGATTTCAGCACGAGGAAGGACTTTGAAATCAAAGCTAGACAAAGCTGGATTCATTAATTTGTACATTTGTTATTTTTCCAACAATTTTTGAGCATCTACAATGGGTGGGGCATTGTGCTAGAGGCTGAAGAGTTAAGTAAACACATCCACTGGCCTCAGGGAGAGAACAATGGCGACTTTGCTTTCTCTACCCAATTTAACAGTAGGAAGGTAGGCGTGGAGTGTGTTGGGAGCACGAAGGTGACTGATCCTGTTTCCAGGACAAGCAAGTTTTCCAGGAAAAGCAAGTTTTCCAGGAACTGCACATTGGAGTACAGCCATAAAGTTTGAGTAGGATCCACGAGGCAGAGAAAGTGGAGGAATCCCAGACCAAGAGAATCACAGGAAGAAGCTGGAAAGTGTGAAAGGGGAGGTGGCTTACCTGGGGGATGAAGCGGAGGAAACGCCTTAGTAGACGCGCTGGCCTCTCTGGAGATAAAGGTGGGATGGAGGTGGATCCAGATAAGGACAGACAAATATAAAGGCACAGAGACACCCCAAATTTTAGTCAGAAGGGAGCTTAGAGATGATGGAAGTCATCTTTGTCCTTGTTACACAAATTTTTAGTTTTAATGTGAGCGTTTGTGTGTGAAATAGGCTTCATTGAAGAGAATCCAGGATTGGACACAGAAGAAGGAGGCGTGACAGCAACTCAAACAATTTCAAACTGGGGACTTCCCTGGTGGTCCAGTGGTTAGGACTCTGTGCTTCCACTGCAGGGGGCACGGGTCTGATCTCTGGCTGGGGAACTAGGATCCCGCAAGCCACGTGGTGCGGTCAAAAATTAAAATAAAATAAAACGTTCAAATAATTTCAAACTGAATATGTGATTCCTCTTCTCTGAAGAGACCTGCTAGGCTGTCTTGACTGACTGCGTTACCTCGAGTGGTGGCCCCCAGCCTCCGGCCTTCTCAGGGTTTTTTCTCTGCCTTCTTTCTCGTCTCAAGTCTTCACCCAGCCCTCCAGACCGCCCGCCCCAGGCACAGGAAATTCTCTCTGTTGGGTCTCCTTTAGGTAACAGTAAGTAATCGGAGAACAACGAAGTCTCCTGTTTGCCCAGATCCTCCTTCCTTAGAGGGCAGATGTTAGTTTGTATTTGAAAAGTTCTAAATGCCCCCCAAAGTAAAAATTACCCTTATGCAGTTCTTTTAAAAAATTACATAACGAACTTAAAGTTTCCTCCTTCAGTCTGTTAGCATTTATCAGTCAAGATATCTTCCCAAGTTAAAGCAAATATATCTCCCTCTACATATATATATACATGTACACTCACACACGTATTTATAGAAAAGAAATTATGCCTTACATATTGATCTGTTTTTTAATTTAAAAATATGTTGTGAAAAAACTTCCAACCCCGTACTTCATATGCAGTCTAGTCCATAGACTAGATAGACCACAAGTTTTCAACTATTTTCCTGTTGATAGACATTGATGACGCTTTAACCTGTTTGCTTGTAAATAACGCTGCCGCAAACATCCTTGCGTGGGAATCCTGACGTGCCCTCGTTATGATCTGTATGGGATGGATTCCTGGAGTTAGGTTGTTAAATCAAAGACTATGCACATTTAAAATCTTACTAGGAATTACCTCATTCCCTTTGAAGAGTGTTGTACTAGTTTACACTCCTACGGACGGTAGAATGGGACGGCCTCTTTCACACTTGCCCTCCAGCACGGGAACTGCCTCCTCATTTGCCAGATGAGGAAATGGCTTAGAGAAATGAACAGTTCTGATAACACACCTAGGTATTGGCAATGCTGGCACCAAGATTTCAGATCTGCTGTCACTATAAAATGAGATAATGCGTGCAGAATATTAAGGAGCATGCCTGGTACAATGTAAGTGCTCAATGAATGTTGGTCGTGGCTGTGATTAAAGCACACTGCCACAATAGGGACCCATCAGAAGCTTTAACAGCTGCCTCAGCCTGGAAGATGAATTGGAGAGGAGAGAGGACAGAGGCTCAGGTGGCTCCTCCCAGGCTGGGTGGAATGCCCCTTCTCCTGTTCTCCTAGCACTCTGTGACTACCTCTTCATGACATTCCATTTAATTAGTTGATTCATCTTTCCCCATAATACTGTCCCTGAAGGACAAGCAAGTGAGAAGTTGTGTTCTCTGAGCTCAGAGACTGATGACCTATGAGCTAGGATGCTGTCATCCTCCTCAAATACCCCAAAGAAGTTTAAAGTGATAAACTTCTGAGTTTGAGATTCTCTCACTCTGTTATATGTTTAATGCCTGAAAGTTACAAAAGCGCTTTTACATCATAATTATAGTGTGGTTTTTTTTGCTTGTGACTCTCCTCTCCTCAATCGGGATGCAAACTCTTTAAAGTAGGAATTATATCTTGAACTTATTTTCTCTTCCACCGTGAAAACTAGTGTGTTGAGGGGCACACAGGAGACACTCAGTACATACAAAGTGGGGGACAATAACAAGCCTGGTTTTGGGTCTTGGAGGAGGGGTAGGAAACTGGTTAAGGAAACCAGTCCCTTTGCTTTAGAGTCGTGACTCACAGATGTTGATTGACTAAACCACCAAGTGGCTATTTGTCTAAAAGTCAATTTCATCTTTGCAAAGTAATGAATATACCCTTGGAACTACCCTCAGAATGACGCTAGCCTCTCTCCTGCACATTCACCAAGGCATGCCCCACATTCTTCAGCTGCAAGTTTTGCATCTGGGTGGGCCAGAGAGGAATGTCTGGGGAAATGGCATTGTAGAAGGTAACAGCCACTGGAAGAATTTGGCCCCAAAGCCAAGGACTCCTCATTCAATATGCATGATTTTCAGAATTCCTATTTTAATCAGCAAAACGGAAATGAAATTCCAATGTAGCTTTTAGTTAAAAAAAAAAAAACAAATTACAAGTGGTATATGATATTCATGCATACCATTTCCTCTGAAATTCTTTTTAAGAATTGAAGAAAATAACCATATAACATACTGGAAAGAACACTAGCCTAGGCGTCCAGAGATTTAATTTCATGCCCTAAATTTATCACCTAGTAGCTGTGTGATCAAAAGCAGTCAGTTCCCCCTTCTTACCTTATTTCACTCATGTATAGAATGAGTGAGTTGAGGACAGGTAAGCTCCCCTCCAGCCTCAATAATAAACGAGTCCATAATTCCCTGCTTAGTGTTGAAGGTCCGTCCAACCATCCATCCTTTCCACAAATATTTGTTGAATTCCTACTTGTGTTATGTCTATATGATTTGAGCCCTTCTGATTTGCATTGATAGGTTGACAGCATCATCACCCTTTCGAGAACCAAGATTCAACATCTTGAGTAAATTCTGACCCCTCCCCCTCTCTCACCCTCTTCACCTTCCACCAGTTCCCAATGTTTGCTCTTTCTCTGTGTCTGTCTCTGGCCCATCCTATCCTTTCTTCCTGCCCTTCATCCTATCCCTTCATCCTATCACTCTTCTTCCTGCCTACTAGCTGTCACCTGAGCTGTTGCAAAAACTTCCTAAGTGGTCTCCCAGCCTCAATAATCTTCCTTCTCAATCCACTTGCATGCTCTGCCCAGAGTTATCTCCAATCTTTGATTTTAATCAATATTTTTGGAAGGTTTGTTGTGCATAGTCACTCTCCCTGGACCCTTCAGGAGTTCACAATCCAGAGAGGAAGGCAGGCAAAATTAAAGAATAAGTACAATCCGATCTGGAACTGCAAGAGTGGAGGATCTAACACTGCTCATTGTTGGATTTCTTCCTCTCCTCTCACAGAACTTTCTTCCTTAGTCGTTCCCTCTTCCATGTACCTCACAGCACTTTTTCTCATGCCTCTAGCGTCTCACTTATCACATCCTTTTACCGTTCATTCTCCACTTGTCTCTCTCCTTGACTAGACTCTGAACTCCGTGATGATGGGGATCTAATCAACTTAAGCCAGACTTCCAAGTTAGAACCCTTCAGTGGCTCCTTTTTGCCCTCGGGTGGAAGTCCAAACCTTCATACTGAGCACTCAAAACCCTTAAGAGTTTAGGTTTAACTATGTTTCCAACTAACTCTGCTCATCAGCCCATATCCGATCCCACTTCAATCCCAAACCCTCTTCTATTATTTCCAAGAACTTTTGCAGAGAATCAGATCCACTTGTTCAGAATTAATTTTCACCTGTTCCCGAATACTTCTTATAGCGAAGGTCCTAACACATCTATGTCTATCTTCTGCAGAGATTTTGTGAACCTTCTGTCTACTTCCTATATGATGAGCTCTTGGGGGCAAGTGCCCACGTCCCTTGGGTTCTTGGATCCTTCAGAGCACAGGGCCTACCTAGCGCCTGGCACTTGGTCTGACTCTGTCCTGAGTAGCTGCCACCTGCCAGGCACTGCACAAGCTCTGTGACATTTTATCCTCACAGCAGACCTGGAAACTGGGCTCCAAAACAGGCTAAGTAAAACCTGCTCAAGGCACCAGCAGGTACGTGATACAATTTAGATTTAAACACAGGTGGCTCTTAACAACCAGGCTACACTGCTTCCCTACGGGGAGCCCCAGTAAATGTGAAATGGTCTTGCAGCCACTTGGAGAAGAGGTTGAAGATATACTCAACAAGCATTTCCTAGTCAGCTAGGGAGATTTCTATTGGCTTTTTGAATGAATGAGTTGGCCCTTGAAGACTGAAGAGGAATCCGACAAAGAAAAAAGGTAAGAGCATTCTAGTAAGAGAATAAAATGTGAGCTAAGTCCCTGATACAGTGAATAAAGGGTGTTTCGGGGGAGGAGAGGGGAGCTATTTAACTGATTCACTTCCCCAGCCAGACGGTAAGCAATTGAGGAAAGGAAACGTCTTGGTCTGGCTCAGGGCTGTATGTCTATTGCCCACGGCAGACTCTAATACAGAGCACATGTCGAATAGATATTTTGTATGAATGAATCTACTCAACAAATACTGTCTAAGCGATTTCTCGTGTGTTTGTGCAATTTTAAACTCACTCCCGGCCTAGAAGAATTTATTGTCTTTATCAAGTCTTTAAAAGCCCAAACCCAAACTTTCAGCCCCTGAAAGTGAAACCTCCAGTCCCTAGAAAGTTTCACTGACTGGCTGAGTAAAAAAATCATTAAACCAACAGAACAAGCTATGAAAAATCAAATAAGAAAAAAAAATTTTTCAGTTCCAAGAAACTTAGGTATTTTCAGTAATGTGCCTCCTGAAAGGAAGCCTGAGGGCTCAGATGGTGTCAGTTTCATTTCCAGTAGAGAGCTTTGACCTTCTGTCTCCTAAGGAGAAAGGAAAAGGCTCCCACCTCCACCCTGCCCAGCAGCTGTGCCAGGGGCCTGGGTCTGAAGACACAAAGGGAACTGAGGCAGAATCAAAGAGGTTCTTCTCACATTGTATTAGGTTGTTTCCCATCTCCTTGTTCTGTGTTACAATAAGCTATAAGCATGTCTGTGTCCGTGAGCATAGTCAGATCACAACACTTGTTGAGTCAGTGAGTCAGACAATGGCTCAAAGCAGAGCTGGCAAGCGGGAAATTTGGCATGATGAAGTAGAAAATGCATTCAACTCGGGACAGGAGGACAGGCCTGTTCCTCCTCCACCACATACGAGCTGGTGACCCTGGGCAGTAACCTGCTTACTCTGGACCTCAGTTTCCCCTTTCATTTCTGACATATTTCGTAGATCCTCATTACGGTAGGAGGGGAAAAAATCCATGAAAACATCTATGGATGTTTTTTAAAAGGAGACATTCATGGAAAGCTCCTTATGTACACGGGAATCTGGGCATTGGAGGGTTTTCCTTTTACTCTAACCTAGGGCTTCCCAACCTTGGCTCAGTTCATACTTGAGGCCAGACAATTGTTTGTTATAGAGGGCTGTTCTTTCCATTGTAGGACATCTTGCAACATCTCTGATCTCTACCCACCGGATGCCAGTAGCATCCACTTCCCTCTCCCCAGTTGTGACCACCCAAAATGTCTCCAGAAATTGCCAATTATTCCCTGGGGGCAAAATCACCCACAGTTGAGACCCATAGGCCCTGAGTTGCATTCCCAACTGGGAATGACAGATTCCTTAGAATAATGTGGCTGAGGATGGATTTGGGAGGGTGTGGAAACCAGGCACAGTGTCTCCCTTCACTTGTAAGGGCCTGGGGATGGGGCATCTCACAGAGCTCAGGAAAGTTAGAAGTGCATGGGGTCTGGAGGCAGGAAATTAGCATTTGAGTCCCTACATTATTGCTGGCTGGCTTTTTGACATTCACCATACTGCTAACCTTTCTGAGCCTGAGTCCCTATGAATCTGAAGGAATTGGTACATCTCCTCCACACATCTTCCTCCCATTCTGTCAACCTCCACACACACCCCCAAAACATTGTTAAGAGGACCAAAAGTTATGTATATGAAAGACACTGTGAGCTAAAAAGTCAGACATGTGTTATCGCTCTAAAGGTTTGTTTTCCCTAAGAGAGCACAGAAAAGGAAATCTATTCCTGGATAATTTTTCTGTCAAGAGCAGTAATGGTACCATTGCAGGTACCACCACAGCAATAATGAGAACAAATAACAGAGAATACTTAGGGAATTACTGCCACATTGCCAGCTCCAAGACTAGATTTCCACTGCGCCATGAATTCGTTAGCAGTTTTCGAGTAAAAATGAAAAGTCTCCTCAAAGAATGTGTCATGGTATTTATTAGGCAAAGGTGAGGATGAGCCCTTAGCTGTTCAGTACCTGGAAGTAACTTGGCCCTGGGCTGACTCTTCAACAAGGCTATCAGCCTGGAAGATGCCTCAGGGACTCCTATCTTTGACAACAGAGAACTTCAGAACTAAGAGAGGCTTCTGAAGCCTGGTGGTTCCTCAGAGTGGGAGTCAAGGGGCTCCAGTCATGGTCAGGCCTGGAGTGGGTGGCCCTTCCAGCACCTCAGTCCAAAAGCCAAATCGGGGGGTGGTCCAGGGTGACTCTCCAGGAAGCTCAATTATCTCAGAAACAATCTAGAATTTCAGAAACCTCTCAGGTCGAAGGGACAGGTTCAAATTAGAAGGAATGATGTAACACACACTTGCACGTATTTTAGCATATGGACCACTTTTTCATCCTTTGGGGGAAGTATAGAATAGTGGCTAAGGGTGCTCACTTCTGAGCCCTGACTGTGTATCTTGGCTCTGCTCCTAGTTAGTTGTGTGTCCGTGGGCACCCAGTGGGTGCTTTGTAAATGTTAGCTGTACTGTTTGATGTGCTACTTGATGCACACAGCAACCTGTGAGGTCAGTGGTGTGATCATCTTCACACTGCAGATGTGGACACTAAAGTTCAGACAAGTGTATCCCCACAGAGCCCCCCCCCCGCCTCTTTGCTTTCCTCTTTGCCTTAACTCACTCTTTCCTCCATCTCTGCTATCTAAATGCCATCTGTCCCTCGAGCCTGTTCACGTGCTAGCTCCCCTACATGTTCTGCCTTCAGAGTTACTCTCAGTTTCCTCCAAGCTCCACAGCATCTTGCTGGTATCTCTGTTACACCAAGACACTCACTTGGGCCATGGTGGGCAAGAGAAAGGACCAAGATAAGGCCATGACACGTGGCAGACTGTGACAAAGACTAGAGAGAAAAGCTCAGATGAAGAGCTCAGGAGGGTCAAAGGAAAGCAGGTTTCCTCCCTGGAGCATGCCTTTCCTGCTTCTCCCATCTGTCAGTCTTTATACGGCATGGTACCTTTTAAAGGCCTCATCACTTCTGGTTCCAATGGAAGTTAACTCCATATATGCTCTCTCCCTTCTGCTCCGGAGCATCTTAGGGGGCAAAACAGATTCACTTCCACATCCCCCATCGCACATGGCTAAAGGTTGCAAGCACTTAAAAACGCACACAGCTCTGAACTGAAAAAAGCTTGCTGACAGTGGGTGATGGTGCTGGATGACGGCGGAGATGATAGCGATAACAGGGAGGTTAACTGAACCGAAACCCAGCCGTCACGAAGGGTGATGTACGCACGCTGTTTCGCTATGACTGAGTGAACAACAGGAGATCCATGAATCAGACCTAGAAACATAGCCCACTCACTGGCAAATTGAGAAGAAACTGGAAAATGGAAAAGGCATTTGGGTGGGGACTATCTTATCAGCTTGGGCCTCATCTACAGATTAATGTAGCAGTGGCCTATGGAAATGTTTCCTCTGACTGTTTAAAAAATGTAACTTTCACAGTCATTGAAACAACGTTATTTATTATGATTGTTCATTGAGGAAGATATATAAAAGTATCCAAAGGTACAGATAAGAGAAACAACCTCATCATAGCAAGTGGGGTACTATTAAATTTCACTGTAGTTCTCTTGTTCTACCTGTTTGATTTTATGAAGGTGAGACCATACTGACCGCTTATTACAAACCATTTAAAATTTATTTTTAGAATAAATAACACATACATAAGGTACACAGATTAAAAGTCACGAAAGGGCGGGCAGGGAAAAGTCAGTCTCTCTCTTGCTCTTGCTTCTCACCACCCAACTTTCTCCCAAGTCTCCCCGACCTCCTTCGAGAGGAGTCCAATGCTTATCCCCCATCCATTTTTTTGAGTGAGTTAATAGCCCTTAGTCCTTCGAGGTTCTCAGGAACCAAAAATTGTCTGTAAGAACAAAACATGTCCCTGATATAATGTATCTGTGCTGATAAAAGATACAATTATACCAACTGGATGCCAGTTACATAATCAGAATTATATCCTGCAAATCTTCCTAAAGAGCGTTCTTAACTGACAAAGGCAGTTGCAGGTTCTCAACAGTGACACACTCCCTCAACAGATCTCTGTCCCAAAGACTTCCCCGAATCGTCACAAAGCTCAGAACTTGAAATCAGAGTCTGTGTGTCTGGACTGCAGTGACTAAGACACATCAACCCCAGGCGCCCATCCCTACAGGCAGGCCTCTCTTTCTCCCAAGCTCAGACCTGGCAAGGCCATCCTCATCTTGTTCTGCCCTTGGGAGATTGCTGGGCTGGGACGTGTAGGAAGAGTGGGTGGGGGAATCCCAGTTCCAATGAAGCAGCTTTTTTGAAACTCATTTCCTTAAATTCTGGCTCAAAATAGAGAAAGCCACTCTATACTTACCAAACTCTGTCCTCGTCAAACTCACCACCCCGCCCTACACGCAAAGAAGTGGAGGAGTGGCCCAGGGTTTTTTCCTGGAGATCTGGTGACACATGCTGCTCCAGGGGCTTACAGGGTCCCAGATCCTCCCACTCTGAGTGTGTGCTGGCCACCACCTCATTGTGGATTTTCTCCCCTGTAGGCAGTTGCAAGAGTTTTTCAGGAATCGGCTACGATTTGCAAGTTGATTTGCCAGGGCAGTGAATCTTCTTTTCTCTCCCTCCTCGCCTGCCTCCCAGGATCCATCTGATAAAGTTACAGCAGCATCTTGGATTCACAACAACCCCGCCAGCTCCTCACTGAACAACACGTCGTCTGGCAACAGGAGGCGCTTGATTACATTTGGCTGGAGCGCCGGCATCAACTCCAGTTGTCCCTGAATTGGAATCGATGGGCCTCACGTGCTGCAGCCAACAGTTTGCCTTCACCCACTCCCCTCTCTCCAATGAACCTTCTTCTGGGACAACAAGAAACCTACGTGCCATCCTGGGTGAGAGACGAATGGGAGCTGCGTCCTAGCATCGAATCCCTGGAGTGACAGGGAAGGGCAGACTCGGAGGGGTTCCCGACAGCAAGCCACGCTTCAAGCATTTCTAGAGAGACCCCCTGAACCACAGGACACAAATGCTCCCTCTGGAGGACTGGAGCCTCTGTGTTCCTTTCAGCTCACGGGCATCGATTCTCCTTGTGTACAGGGTAAGGCATCAAGCGACTGTCCCCTTTAGGGAAGCCTCCATGACCTCCCTCCCCCTATTCTGACTTATTTGCTCAGTGAGTCACTTGCACAGGCAGAATAAATGCCCCCGAAGATGTCCACGGCCTAATCCCCAGAACCCGTGAATATGTTATATTAAATGGCGAGGGCTAATTAAGGCTGCGGATGGAATTAAGCTTGCTCATCAGCCTACCTTAAAAAATAGGGATATTATCCAGGACGAATCACGTGGCCACAATGTATTCACAAAGGTCCTTAAATAAGGAAGAGGGAGGCAGAGTCAGAAGCAGACTGGTGGCATCGTGAAAAAGACTGGACCTGCTGTGATTGCCTTTGAAGATGTAGGAAGGGGCCACGGACCAAGGAATGTGGGCAGTCTCTACAAACTGAAAAAGACAAGAAAATAGATTTTCCCCTAGAGCTTCCTTGAGTTTAACCCAGTGAGGCCTATTCAGACTTCTGACTTCGAGATCTGTAATATTTGTGCTGTTACAGCAGCCATAGGAAACCAGGACTGTCACCATGGACTCGCCATGTACCCGGCCTGGTACCGGTGCTGAGGGAACATTCCCCAAGCATGTGATTTCTACCTTGTATTAGTCATCAGGGTCTAACCAGGGAAACTGAGGCCACTCTAAGTGTCTAAACACAGGAAATCGAACACAGGTCATTGGCTATATAGACGATAGAAGAAGTTCAAAAGCCAGTCCAGCCATTAGCCATAACAGTGGTTGCTACTAGGATGCTACTAGGCTGAGCTAGAGGGACAAAGAGAGGAGATCATATACCGGAGTCCAGAGGCCAGGATCACCTGGTAGAAGCTGGACCATGGTGGACCTGTCTAGCAGGAGCTGGAGCTATGGAGGGAACAGAGCCCTGCTGTAGAAGCTGCCTGAGACAGAAAGGGAAAGAGATATACACCCTGGTTTCTCCCTTTCTCCTACCCTCCAATCTCCCACCAAGACCTCCCATTGGCTGTTACTAGCTGGAAGGCAGCTGGCGTGGGAGCCTGGGGTACACAGGAGGAAGCCCTCCTGCGGGACAGAGCAGAGCTGGCAAACAGCAGCGAATGGATTAATGGATTTATAGATGAATAGGCCCCAGACTGGTGCATACCTCCTTTCTGCTTTGATCACCATGAATCTTGAAACATAATTTATTGTTTAAAATCCAAATTCTTGTCCGTGACTTCTAAGACCTGACATAACCTAGCCCTCCTCTGATTTCTCTGCCCTCATCCTATAAAGTTCTCCCCTCATTCACAGCACCCCAACCCTGCTGGCCTTTGTTCTGTCCCCCATATGCCAGACAAGTCCCATCTTGGGACCTTGCACTTGTTTGTTGTAGCCTCTGCTGGACTTTCCTCCTCTTGTCTCTCCCCTGTGATCACTTTTTATCATTTGAGTTTCAGCTTATGTAACACCCTCCCCCATGTAAAATAGGCCCCCTCACCAAAAGTCACCAGCGTATTCCCCTATTTTTTTTTCTTCAGAGCAGCTATTATTATCTGAAATTATCTTGGTTATATGTGTATCTGTTTATCATAACCTTCCCCAAGCTGTAAGCTCCTTGAGGGTAGGGATCTGTCTTGCTATGTCCTTGTATCCGCAGTGGCTAGATGTTCACCAAAATCTCTCTCTTCTTCTTGGAAACAGAGTAAGGCTCATGTCATATTCCTTTGTGGTTAGGTGTGATGGAGTTCCAGCTAATAGAACAGGAGTGGAAACATTCAGTGCTGCGTCCCAGGCTTGGCCCATGAAAACCTCTCAAGCACACTCCTGCGTGCTTTCCCCTTTCTGCCAGATGTTGAAAAGGCCCTACGGGATGGTGGAGGCACAAGATGAAAGGAACCTGGGCCGCTGAATGACTAAGGGAAGAAGGGTTGCCCCAGCAACCTGCATACCCATCCAGGACTATTATGTGAACAAGAAACAAATGTGTTTTGTGTTGAGTCATTACATTAGCCTGTCCTAACCAAAACAATTCCCACTGCCAAGAATTCCCAAAGCCTTGTCCATAATTGGCTCTCAGTAGCTATTGAATGATTGACTGTTAAATACTCAGTAGTTACATGTTCAGGGAAGGAATGTCTTTTCCTTACCCTCATGCCTTACCTGCCAAGCTCCCTGTATATTCATCTCTGGACTCTCGATGGCTTTCATGGAGCCTCAGTCTTTGTAGGTGTTTGATAGTCGTGTGTTGCGTTGAGTTTCTAGGCAGCGTGAGGGAGACAGTGACCAGGCGTGGTCTGCAAGTGTGAGTTCAAGCAGGTGTTCTGCATCGCTGTAACTACCAATGTTTGTGAGGTTCTTCAGAGTTAACAAAGGGTTCACTCGCTTGATCCTTCTAACAATTCTGAAAGGAAATGGCTATTATGACCCCCATCTTACAGTTGATGAGTCTGAGCTCAGAGCTTAATTATCTCGTTCAAGATCTTGCTTTTTCAAGGGATGAAGCTGGTGTTAATTCATTGTTCAAAAACATTGATGGAGTACGTACAATGTGCTAGCCCCTGTCTAAAGCTTCTGTACCTAGTAGGGGTCTCAGGAAACATGGAAACCCAAAGTTCTGAAGAAACCTCCCAGAAAATAAAAGGGAGGCCCCAGTTCAAGCCCAGGACTGAGAGCTTTGCCTGTGTCTTGCAGCTTATGCTGGTAGCTATGATGCTGCCACGGCTCTGTGCCTTGGGGCGAGCTTCTGGGTGGTCTCCCAGACCTGCCTGGAGACAACAACATGGCTGGGACCCCTCAGCCACTCTCCCACTTGCCCAGGCTAACGGCCCTGGCATTCTAAGTCTGCCCTTTTGCATACATTCTTTCCTCCTTCCATGCCAAGATTGCAGTAGACGATTTACAATGGGTTCCAGGCCATTTAGCTCAGTCAGAGATCTGGATGAAAGTTTCCTCCCACCCATCCCAGACCTCAGATAACCCATCGGAGGGTGACATCCCGCACAAAGGAGGGGGAGGAAACACTGTGGAGACTTTCAGGCACGGGACTGGAGCAAAAGTTTTGGCAGCTTCTGTATTTCTCCACCCTCTTCTGGCTGTACGAAGTGTGTCAGTAGTGGGTCAGTTGGAAAGCTTAGGACAGAAAGCCCAAGAGGATGTCATTTGTCTGAACGGAGATGGCCGAGGCCCCTAGAGGGTCACCCGCAGGTTGGATTATTTGCCGTCGCAGAGGAGGAAAGTGCTGGCACCTGAGGGGCCTGTGGAAGAGGAAGAGGAAAGTTAGATGGCCCGTCTCTGCCAGAGCTCAGCCTTTCCCAGCCGGACGACACTCCTCTCGTGCTCGGGTGCTTCTCTCTGTAAATAAATCCTGGCTGCCCTTACAGTGCAGGACGTCCCACATACCGTACATCTGAGGTGGGGTGAAATACAAATATGCCTTTTCATAATAGCTTTACACCTGGAGCAGCAGAGGACCAGTTTATTGCCTTGGTAAACAGAAGTTTGAATTCAAGCAAAGTACAAACTTTGCCCAAGGCACTTCTGACAGTGCACCTTGTGTTTGCGAAGCGAACTCGGTATATATGCATGATATGAAGCAATGGAAGGCTGGCCTTTCTCTCTCATCTGATTGCCAAGGTTTAAAAGTTCAGGTGTGTGTTTGGGGAGGGGGGGTGGGAGTGCTTTGGCTCTGGTTTTTTTTGAGCATTTTGAAATCATGCTACTTGGTGTGAAAAAAAATCTGTGAGCCAATTTATATTGTTTTCTAGGGAGAGTGTACTTCTTGCTGCTCTCAGGGTGACAGGATTTGTGGGTAGGAGACAAGGTAAACCAGTTTGGGAAACACATAAAAGAATCAGGATTTGCCTTGAACTTAAATGAAACGTTAAAAAATAATAAATATTTAGTCAGTGACTATTATGTGCCAGGCACAAAACCATGAACTTTTATAAACATTATGTTATCTTCACAACCACATGAAGTAGGAATTGTTGATGAAAATAGCCATTTTACAGGTGAGGAAATTAAGGCTACTGTTGCTGAAGAGATTCAAGCCACAGCTTTCTAATTCCAAATTCAGAGTTTTCTGTACTATCCTCCAACCTCTTAAAGGGTCACAGACTCTGTCCTGTCCTGTCACTTTGTTTGCCCTCTCTGTATCCACTATTTTTCTTTCTCATTTTCTGCCTGCACTTGGGGAAACGACTCTTCTCCGTTCTTTGACACATTTCTGCTTAAGAGTTTCCCCACTATTTAGCCGTCACCGTCACCTGGCCATCTGGGCTGCTCTCTCACCAACCAGCACCCCCATGCATTCAAGTGCAAAGGAATCAAAACGTGGATTAGATTTCCCCTGAAAACACTCATAAGCTTAAAGGCAAAGGCGGGGACAGTGGAGCACATCTTGGGTTTGGTTGGCTCCACAAATGCCTCTGCATTCCCCCATTCCTCCCTTGAAAAAATCAGATAAGCTTCAGCAAAAGCATCTGAACTTTTAGTGTTCTTTTCCGAAACGAGTCTTTGAACTTGAAGAACTTTGCCCATCTCTGTCTGCCTGTTCACTCCTCAAACGTTCAGCTGGGGCTTGCCTGATGCAGAGCCCAAGCCGGTGAAATTTTAACTCTTTCATCCACAGATTAATTCCTAAGCCTCTAAAATGAGAGTGAACTCATTAGGCTTACTTTTAAAAGAAGTCCCTATGAATGTGTCGACTTGTGCCTGTCTTCACAGATGCAGGATTCCTTGTGGGAACATATTGAACTGAGGCTAGAGAGAGGTGATGTCATTAAGGCATTGTCAACTCAGCAGAGTTGTGGCTGCTTGTGCTTTTCCCTTTCCCTCTCCTCCTATCTCTACCCCTTACCATTAATGCAGCTTTAATTGCAGCTCCTTGAGGAATGCCTTTGGCTTAGTTATTGCAAGCTTTTAAGAAATTATCGGAACATAAATACTCATTGCAAGGAAACAGATATGATTTGCAAATGGATTAAACATAATCCTTGTGCTGGAACCCTTGAGGGAAAATAGATGGGGATCTCTGGGCTGTGAGACAAACCTTGGTCAAGGATGCTTGCTTTGGGGACTCTGCTCTAAAAACCCGGGTAAGCAAAATGGTGGAAGCTCTTAAATGAACTTTAAAGAACATATAACCTAACTAACCTAACTCCTTTCCCTTACAGAGGAGGAAACCTAGGCTCAGAGTGGAACAAGCAAGGCCAAGGTTAACACAGCCAGCCAGTGACAGGCCTCCCCGGTTTCCTGGCCAGGGCTCATAGCTCTCCCCAGTGCTATCTTTCATCCTGGGAGAAAGTGAAATTAAATAAAGACAAAAACCTGGTCCTAAACCCTGGCCTGGACCCACTTAGCTTTTCATCACTGCTTTTCTTTATTTTTAATTAATTAATTAATTAATGTATTAATTTATTTATTTTTGGCTGCATTGGGTCTTCGTTGCTGTGCGCGGGCTTCCTCTAGTTGCGGTGAGCAAGGGCTACTCTTTGTTGCGGTGCGCGGGCTTATCATTGCGGTGGCTTCTCTTGTTGCAGAGCATGGGCTCTAGGCGCATGGGCTTCAGTAGTTGTGGCATGTGGGCTCAGTAGTTGTGGCGCACGGGCTTAGTTGCTCCAAGGCATGTGGGATCTTCCCAGACCAGCACTCGAACCCGTGTCCCCTGCATTGGCAGGCGGATTCTTAACCACTGTGCCACCAGGGAAGTCCCCATCTCTGCTTTTCAATACAGGTCCACAGATTGAGTCCATGGAAAGATGTTTACCCTGAGAAAGAAGAGAGATGAGAACCCTGGAATACTTTCACAATGGTGATTGGAAATCTTCTTCAAGGTTAAGAGAACTTAGTGGTTTCTTACGTGGTTATGATTGTAGAACAGATAAGCAATGCTTTAAAATCTATATAGTATTCCTTTCCTATGTTCATTCTCATTCATTAGCTTTAGTGATTTTATAGCTAGTGATTCTACTTTGGTCAGAGTCCCTATCACTGGCAAATATAGTTAGTCAGCCCATGACCGGTTCCTAAATTGAAGAAGCTGACAGAATCTTAGACTATTAGGGCTAGAAGGAAGCTTAGAGATTCTCTGGACCATATTCCTCTGTTTACAGATGAGTATGATGGAACTGAGGCAAGACAAGTAGGTTACTCAGTACATTCATGGACCACACCATTGATTCTCCCCACCATGTGGAAGGAGGGTCCTTCCATCTGAAAGTTACAAAGCAGCTCCCTTTGTAATACTCAGGTGTCTTTTATGAATAATTAATGGCTGTGCCCAACTCCAGGGGGCTGAATGCCTATTGCAACCTGGGTGTGACTAATCCACAGGCACTTCCATAAGGCATGGATCTTGAGCTGTCCTTGCCATCTTTTGCTTCATGGAAAGATCAATGGAGAGAAAACAAGGACATTTTCCAAGATCTCATGATGAATCAGCAAAGGCTCTGAGGCAACATTCTGTTACTGGATGAGGAATCAGAAGACATAACTTCCAATCCTTACATTACCTCTAACCATGTGAGAGACCTAGGGCAACTCGCTTCCCTTTCTGAGTCTCAGTTTTCCCCCACCATGGAAGGGTTTTTCTGGGTGACCTCTAAGAACCTTTCAGCTCTGATGGCCTGTGGGTCTAGAAGACAAGGCTCAGAGCTATGTCATGCCTAAAACTTGATCGTTTGAAGCCAGAAATTGACTGCTACCATGACGTACCTCAAGGCTTCTCAACCTGTAAGGGATAAACGGGTTCTGCATCCAAAACAGAGTAACAGTGTCTTTCAGCGATTTGCATGCAAAACAAATATAAGTTCAGTTTTATTTTTTTCCATTGCATTTTTTTCTCAAGCTCTTAATGCCTGTTTTCACTTGTCTGCTTGCAAGGACAAGCATATAACACAACAAATAAATGAATAACAGACAAATAGCGCATGAAAACTCAGAAATACAATATCTTTATCATTTTTCCTTTTGAAGTATAGTAAGGAAAATAATATTTATTGAATATTTCCCACAGTTTATATACAGCATCTTATTTAAGATCTTTAAACAATCAGTGTTATCATGCCTTTTTTTTGCAGAAGAAAGCACTAAGACTCAGAGATAAAATCATTTGCCTAAATATCATATATTAACACATATATGTGGAACCTAGAAAAATGGTACAGATGAACTGGTTTGCGGGGCAGAGACAGAGACACAGATATACAGAACAAACGTACGGACACCAAGGGGGGAAGGTGGCAGGGGGTGGTGGTGGGATGAATTGGGCGATTGGGATTGACATGTATACACTAATATGTATAAAATAGATAACTAATAAGAACCAGCTGTATAAAAAAATAAATAAAATTAAATTTAAGAAAAGTTAAAGATTTTGAAAAAAATAAAATAATTTGCCTACTATACACACAAGCAGTAAAGCCCAGATTTGAAGCCAGTTTTTCTGACTCCAAAGCCTACATGAATTTCCACAATCAAAAATTTGCATGCAGAAAACACAGACATACTGTTTTTGAGCAAAACTGACTTTCAGTAAGAGAGGGAAATTAAATATATCAGCATTTTAGTGAGTTCCACAAAGAACTCCCTGGGTTCCGACATTGGAACATCTTTGAAAACAGGCAGATAATGTGAGGCTTTAGTCTGACTTTCCCCAAGAATTTTAAAGAGAGGGGATATCTATGTCTAGAAATATTTCAATCAAAATATTTATTAATGTATCCATAGGATTAAAGGTGAGGTGACTGTTTCTTTGTTTAGAGTTCATGTTACTTTAAAAATGCACCATGCACCAGGCTTTTGTCCTGACCCCCACCCTAGGTATTCAATCCTGTAGTCCTCCCTGGGATATAGGGCAAGATTAGAGTGGGTTTGAATGAACTGTTTCTGATTCAGAGACTCCCCTAAGACAGGAGTCTATATAGTACCTTCTCAAAGTGGCCCATACATCAGTCTCCAAATCTGTGGAGCAACTGGGACCAGATCACAAGTTCTTTCATCCAACATTCTTTGACAGCCCTGGATGCTTCCAGCACAGGGCAAGACTAGCGCTACCAAAACAAATACAATTTAGTCTTGAAGTAACCTTGGACACCTAACCTATGTCAGGCCTAGACCCCAGGAACAACTGTGGGAGGCTGCATTGTCCTGTGCCTGCCTTCATGCTCTAGAGATAAAAGTCAAGTGATGTGGCAAAGGGCGCTGCATTTTCTGTTCTGGCTTTCACCAAAATGAAATATCTGTGCCCATTTTGTCTCCCAGTAATTGCCAGAAAAATCAGAGACTATCAAAGTTTGAAACGACTCTGGAGAGCTGGCTATCACTTCATCTCAAATCTCTCCTTTTAGAGATGAGGTTACTGAGGTTCAGAGGGTGGAGGGTTGTCTAAGGTCACCCATAGAGTGTGGGGCAAAGCTGGACCTAAAACCCAGGTCTCCTGGTTCTACACTCAATGCTCCTTTCACTGCCGTTGTCTAATTGCCTTGGTAATGGGCAAGACATTAGCCTAGAAGGAAAAGAAGTCACTCTTTGTTTAATGAAAAATTATAACTGAATGGATAGATAGATCTGTACTTCCTCAAACTACAGTGGCTCATGGTTATGTTGGACTGATTCTATGACCTAGTAACAAAAACACCTTATGCTGCCCCATTATGAACATCCTGAACACACCAGACTTTTTCATGTTCTGAAAATTATACTCCCTCGGTCTGGAATATCCTTCCCCTTTCTCCTTGTGGCAAACACTCTTTCAGACCCCATTCCATCACTTCCTCTATGGAACTGTGGTGGATTTGTTCTGGGGCACCTTAGGTAAGCTGGAACTATGTTCCCAGACTCCCTTTACATAGTAGCGTTGGCTACAAGAGACATTTATCACAATATTTGGAATATAGAAGTGAAGCTACTATGTTATAATATTTAGAAGGTTGTTGCAGGGCACCACGTGTCTCATTCATATTGTTCCTGATCTGCTGGTTTACCTGTTGGGGTGGAGCAGTAGCTGAGCCCTCAGGTCCTCCAATTCCCATCAGAGCTCCTCTTGTAGTGCCTCTGAATCCTGGACCACCATGTAGTGCTCCATGGGGAAGGCCAGGTTCTCCTACCGGTCACCAAGGTCATCACCTAGAGAGAGTGAGAGGTGGAAATGGACTCCAGTTGGTCCTTGCAGGTTGCAGTCCATCATTGCTCCCCCCACTTCATGCCCATTTCTCTTTCCTAACTGTATGCCATGCTGACCCCAAGTCCAGAACCAAACTCTGAAACAACAGCCTCACCTCAGCTGAATAGGCAGTTCCTATAATTGTGAGAAATGAGCCCTGATAATGAATCTCTAGTTCTACACCACATGAAGTGGTTTTGCCTCTCTGATGGAAACCTAAGTGATCAGGAGTCTTCTGTGAAGCCCCCAGAGTCAGTCATTTCCAGGCTGTGCCCTTCTACTAAAGCACGCAACACACTGTGCTGTACTCTCATGATGGACAAGTCTCTCTCCCATTAGCAGGGATAGCTGACATGTACTGTGTGCTGACTTTGTGCCAGGCACTATTTTGAGCACAGAGTTAATTCTTACAACTGAATGAGGTAAATGTTATTATTATCCCCATTTTATAGACAAGGCAACCAGGGACCAGAAAAGCTAAGTGATTTACCCAGGCTTTCACAACTAGGAAGGGGAAGACCCAGGATTCAAAACCAGGCAGCCTGGTCCAGAGCCAGCACTCTGACACTCTCTGTGCGAGCTCTTCAAGGAACAAGTCTTATTCGTTACCCAGCTCTGGCACTAGAATAAAAGGATGATCCATCTACTTCATCTGAAGATAAAATGACTTTTCTACAAAGTTGATGGAGCATGGATGACAATGGAAGCTTTGGAGCCTAGGGTCCTACTGTACCTTGAATGCTATCCCTCCCAGACTGGAAGGCGAGATTATAAACAGTCCATAGTCAAGGTCTTGTTAGTAGACAAGAGAACTGTTTACACACGAAGTGTGCATCACCTGAAGGCCATCAGCATGCTTTCTGGGAGCAGCAAACCGACAATGCAGCACACCACCAGATGAGCCTGTTTTTCTCCCCAGCCCAGGCTGACACCCCACCCTGGGTGGAGCCCTCTCTACCCTGTGAGTCTCCCGGACTGGAGGGCTGAGCCCAGCTGGAGGGCAGAATTCCCACCAAGGTGCTAGGTATACAATTCCCGTTTAATACTTCACTTCTTCTATGTAACCTCAAAACTTCTTTTTGTATGTAGTAAACATGAACTAGGACTCACATTTAGTTTTTAATGTGCTTGCCAGTTTCTAGATATCAAATTTGAATGAAGACTCAGATTTGGACTTCACATCAGTGTATCTTGGGCTGTAGAGTCTGTCGTTCAATATGAAATTGGGCGTTCTCTATTCACCTATCCAGAAGAGACATGGCGAAATTAATGGCCTCTATCTTACATGCAACACACCAAAAGTTTTTTTAAAAAAAAAGAAGAAAGAGAGAAATGGAAAAAAAATTAAAACGTGTAGGAAAAATGGTAAGAAACAAGAATCAGTTGCTACATCAGTGAGGTACGATGCCTGTACTGCTGTTCTAGGACACAGAAGGGAGGCAGGTAAAGGTCTAGAAGCTTCATGCAACTTGAGGTGTTCCACTATTCACATAAGAGGAGAAAACCCTCGTGATATTCAGTGCACCATTAATGGCCAGTGTCGACATTATGTACATGTTCTATATCAGCCAACCAGAAGGGCTTGTAGTATTCAAATTCAGGGCTTTTATTCAGGGTAAGACTTGAAAAGGACCTAGTCCAACCTTTCATTCGCAGATGAGGAAACTGAGGCTCTGAGAAGGGAGATCCTCCGATTCTAGACTGATACTAGCCAACCTGGGAAGAGGCCCAGAGCAAAGGTGTCCCAGCCTGGAAGCAGGGAAGTCAGCTGAGACCCAGGGCTCTGGCTCCAGCATGGCAGCCAGCCTCCTCGCAGGGCTCCACCTGCTACCTGGAGCCCCACAGCAACCCCAAGCCTCCCATGCAGGATGCTAAAGCAAGGGACTCAGAGTGGGCTGTCCTGAAGCCCTGCTGGCAGTAAAATACTGTTGCCCAGCCTGTGTGGAGCATATGCAAACCTTCCTGGGACTTTAGCACAAACTCTTAAACTCTTTTCATTCCTCCCACACCTTCTGAGAGCTAGCTTTCCAAAACAGCCCCTGCCGCACCCCCAAACCCCCAGACAGGAACCTCTCAAGAGCTCCTTCTTCACTTCAAATCCAAAGAAGAAAAGGGACCCAGAGGTTGGGGACAGCACCGCTAAGGAGATTTACTTCCCTTATAAACCTTCCCATCCAGGAATATTTCCCCTGGAATGAAATAGCACCAATGCAGAGAGCCTTTAGAGATATTCCAGTTCAAGTCACTCATTTGTTGGATGAAACTGGGACCCAGAGAAGGGGCATGCTTTGCCTAAGGGCCCTCAAGGAGTCAGGTGGGCTAGGGCTGCAGGAGGGTCTCTGGGCACCACTCCTGCCAGGTGCATCCAATTGAGTGTGTGTGTGTGTGTGTGTGTGTGTGTGTGTGTGTGTGTGTGTGTGTGTACAGGCCTGTGTGAGCATGCATTTGGTGCCAGGAACCCGGGTTGCACTGAGAAGTTTTCTTGTACATCGTGGACGGGTGGAGGAGAGAAGGGGTTTGCTTGCAGGTAGGGTAAAAATGACTTGCATATGACAGATGATACTTTTGTCTTCAACTGAACCAGAAATCAAGAGTCCAACTCACAATTTTACCTGCTACTATTTTGAACAATCATTAACTGGAAAGTAATATATGTTTATTATAGAAAATTTGGAAGTTAGAAGAAATGTGAAAGAATTAAAACTACCCATAATTCCACCACCTAGAAACCACCTTTGTCAATGTTTTGGTTTACATTCTTCAGTCTTTGAAAAAAAGTGCAATTAACTGGCATGTTCTGTTTGGTAATCTAATATTTGCATGTTCTAGTGAAACTTTGTTTTCATAATGCTGAATACTCCTCCATGGGATGTTTTCAGTGGCTGCCTAGTTATTCATGCTGTTGGTTTATCCATTCAACCCATTTCTTACTGACGGATACTTTGGTTAACTCCTCTTTTCTCCCATCAAAAATAATAGTGAGATAAGTGTCTCTGGATCTCTGGTTATTCTTGGATGAGATTCTTAGGATAGAATTAGTGTAATGAAGAGAATGACACTTCAAAATTTTGACATATTATGTTTCCAAGTCATGCTTCATGGATCTACATTTTTACATTCTTAGCAACGGTGTAATATATGAGCATTAGTTTCTCTCTACATTTTGATTATAATTTTATGGAATTCCAAGGAACTTCAGAAAATATTTTAATTATTGCTATGTAGACATCCACTATTTTTCACTTGATTTTTATAAAAATTATAAAACTAACCAATACAACAAAATACCTCGTTCTATTTCACATTGTTTGAAGTTTGATCTTTTTTAAGAAACTTGAGTTTTCACAGAATTACAAATAAGTATATACAGGCCACTTAGCATTCTTTATATAAATATTTCTATAAAATGCTATAATGTGCATACTTGATGTTTTAAAACTACAAAATACTTTCAAAGCACTATAGTGGTTCAGAGTGTAGTATCCTGTCATTTGGTGAGCCAGGTCTTTATTTTTGAGTATTTGAGTTGTCTGCAATTTGATTGGAATTAACAGGTAGAGAGTATGAAGCCTTTCTTAGTTCCCGCTGGGTGTTGGTAGCTCACATTGAACTGTGCTCTGTGCATCACTGGGAACAAAAACAACCTCCATATTGCTTCCGGATGCCAAGTTTTGCAAACATTTTGATCTTTATATGAATTAACATTGTATTTTTTCTCAAACCCCTAGATCTCTATTTTGCAGTTTACTGTGATCGCCCAAAAGGAAATGAAAAACTGAAGGAGGTACTGAAGACATAGCTATAAATTTATCTGTCCACTTTCAACTTTTTATTGTACAATGAATATATGTTATATGTAGAAAGTTATAGAATAGGAATAAAAGGAAGAAAATTAAAGTAGCTTGTAATCACATCATGCAAAGATAATGCTGTTACTATTAACAGTGTTAATATCTTTCCAGTCATCTCCCTAGAGGAATATATACATATTGTCCATAGTGCTTTTATCACCCACAATGATATATTGTGAATGTATCATCATTCCAATATGCCAATAAGTACAGTAAGCTCCCTTATCCCCGGGGATATGTTCCAAGACACCCAGTGGGTGCCTGAAACCACAGATAGTACTGAATCCTATATATACTAGGCTTTTTCCTACACTAATGGACAGGTGGCCTATACAGCTGCTTGGACAGAGGGATGATTCATGACCCAGGTGGGATGGAGTGGGACAGCATGAGGTTGCAGCATGCTACTTGAAACAGCTCGAAACTTAAAACTTATGAACTGTTTATTTCTGGAATTTTCCATTTCATATTTTCAGACCACAGTTGACTACAGGTAAGTGAAACCGTGGAAAGTGAAACCACGGATAAGGGAAGGCTACTTTACCTACTTTTAATCAACTTCCTAGTACGTGCCAGGCACAGTGAGGTAGTTATGAGCAAAACAAGACCCAGTCCTCAGGCCAAATTGGGGAGAGCAGGAAAGAACACAGGCTCCCTGAGCCCTGGTCCAGCGCCCTTTCTCCTGGTTTACTCTCATTACTAGGTAAAGTTTGACTCCTTAGCAGTTTTTATTTTTATTTATTTATTTTTACAAGCCCAGCAATTTTAGATCACATTTTTCTTAAATTTGTCTTTAGGTCACAGTGTCCTACTTAGTTACATTTTTTTCCTTAATATTTATTTATTAATAGATCTTTATTGGAGTATAATTGCTTCACAATACTGTGTTAGTTTCTGTTGTACACCAAAGTGAATCAGCCATATGCATACACATGTCCCCATATCCCCTCCCTCTTGAGCCTCCCTCCCATCCTCCCTATCCCACCCCTCTAGGTCATCGCAAAGCACCGAGCCGATCTCCCTGTGCTATGCTGCTACTTCCCACTAGCTAACTATTTTATATTTGGTAGTGTATATATGTCGATGCTACTCTTACCTTTGATCCATAAAGAATCGAGAGTCTGGGAGTTCCCTTGTATGTTATATGTTGCTTTTCCCTTGTTGCTTTCAATATTGTTTGTCTTTAATTTTTGTCAATTTTTTTTTTTTTTTTGGCGGTACACGGGCCTCTCACTGTTGTGGCCTCTCCCATTGCAGAGCACAGGCTCCGGACGCGCAGGCCCAGCGGCCATGGCTCACGGGCCCAGCCACTCCGCTCCGCGGCATGTGGGATCTTCCCGGACCGGGGCACGAACCCGTGTTCCCTGCATCAGCAGGTGGACTCTCAACCACTGCGCCACCAGGGAAGCCCTAATTTTTGTCAATTTGATTACTATGTGCCTCAGCGTATTCCTCCTTGGGTTTATCCTGTGAGGACTCTGCTCAATATTCTGTAATAACTTAAATGGGAAAAGAATTTGAAAAAGAATAGATGCATGTATATGTATGACTGAATCACTTTGCTATACATCTGAAGCTAACACAACATTGTTACTCAACTATACTGCTCCAATGTACAAAAACAAACAAACAAACAAAAAGAATTGAGAGTCTTAGTTAGATTGCCCCTGTATGGCCTGACAGAGCACAGTTCCCAGAAGTCGTGGAAGCAAAGCTTTTCCCATAGCAGGTGCACCTGCTAGCGGTACTACAAGTAGAACTAAATCCTGGCTTTTGGAAATACAGTTCTTCCTTGAACTGAAGGGTCCTTCCCTGATGCAGAAGGACCCTCCCAGTTCCACAGAGGGCTTTCTGTCCCCTAACGCCTGCCGGGACCCACGCAGACTTCTGTGAGGTGGGGCAAGAAAGGGGGCAATGTGGCTGAGACCCAGCCTAGTAGAGACAGAGCAGAGCCAGGATGGAGCCCAGGCCTGGTGATGCCAGTGCAGCGCTCTTCCTGACCTCCCCCACCTCCACTGAAGGCATGATTGACTAGGCTGAAGAACCTGAATGGGTCAAAAAGAGGCCACTACTGTCTGCTCTTCTTATATGTGCATACACACACACACACACACACACACAGACATACACACACCCCTGAAACACACACATGAGCGCACTCACATGAAAACAGGCCATCTTAACCAAAATGCTCCCAGGCATTCCATGAGTGCTCCCACCCTGGGAACATCTGCCTCATCTGTGGTCCTTGCACCATTGCTGGAGCCTGATTCATGCTTAACAATCATTTGCACCAGACCCCCAACAGCAAGAGACCATCTCCAGACAAGCCAGGATCCCTTCCACTGGGAGTTTCCAGGTCTGCATCACACACACCCCAGGGACATGCTCTCCGCTAGTAGGTGGAGTCAAGAGGCTCAGCTCAGTGAGTCCCAGACAGCAGACACCGAGTGAGCACCTCTGAAGAGCAAGATGCAGGGCTGGGCTGTGAAGCGGACCCTGGGATGATCTAGTGCTCTAGAAAGCACTCCATATGCATTAAAGTCATATCATCTCACTATACGTGTATTGAGCTTCATGATTCATAGGCACTGTCTCTCCTGCCTGAGCCCCGCATGAAGGATGTATTATTAATTTATTTAACAGATGAAGACACTACGTTCAGAAAAGCTTAATGGCTGGGTCTAAATTAGACAGTGAGTAGCACAGCTTGGATCTAAAGCCCAGATCTCCTGACTCTAAAACCAATGTCCTCCACCCTTTCAAAGGTTGACCTCAACTTGTTATGTGAGGCTCAGTTCTCACTGTGACCCAGGAGGTGAGGCTGGTAAAGCTCACTATTCTCATTTAACAGGTGGGGGAACAGGTTCCAAGAGGAGAAGACAGCCACATTCACCAGGGGCCTTCTGGCTCTACATCCAGTGCTCTTTCCTCCTCACCTGGTCCCTGCTACGGAATAGCTCCCCAGAGAGGAGGGAATTGTGAACAGAGCAAGAATAACAACGATTCAGAGCAGATTGGGAGCGCCCTAAGAATGCTGCAGACAGATGTTTTGGGTACTTCTGCTGAGAACCTCCCTGGGGCAGTCCCAACCCCTGCCCAGCACGAGGGTGTAATGTATGTTTTGAGGTCATGTCCACTTCCTCTTAGATGTTGTCGCCTGTGATCTTCTTTCTGGTCTAGGTCAGGATATCACTTTCTACTGACCAGGCATAGGGCCCTACTTTAGAACATCCAACTGTTGTTCAGCAGTGTGGTTTCTTTGAAGAAAAATGTGGGTAGAGATAGGTGGGGAGGAAGTTGGCAGGAGAGGACAAACACACACACAGTGGCATTGCCTACTGCCTGTTCTTGGAAAGGGTTGTACAGCATCTTACACTGGCCCTGTTCCTTCCACTATGTATAGAGCAGAGTCAAACATTACACTCTTCATTTCATAGAGATGCTGATGGGAGGTAACAGCAAGGAGACCAGTTAGGAGAAACCCAAATGGGATACAACAGGGACTTAAAAGTGGCATTAGGGTCAGGAACTGGACACAGTCTGAAGAAAGACTTCAGAGGGAGAATCAACCAGTCTTAGGGAATGGATGATGGAGAGAAGAAAAGTGAGTGAGAAGAGCCTAGGCTGACTTCTGGGTTACACTGGTGGCTGAGTGGGCCAGGAACTGGGCTAAGGACCACAGAGGAAGGAGAAAGTCTGGGGAGAGCAAGATGAGCTTAATCTTTTATATGCTGAGGTTACACATCCAGGGAATATTCTCATGAAGCTGACAAGAAGGCAAGATGCTCAGAAGAGAGGTTCTCTGACTTCACCCTAAGAATTCACAGACGTTGCTACAGCCACCACCGCCACCGCAGACATAATAAGGAGGGATTTGGGAAGGGGCATTGGGAAAGAGTGGGCTGTGTTGGTAGAATTCATAGTGAATAGAGGAAGGATCCTGAGTAGGAGCAAGTCGGCTTCCCTGATCCCCTTACAGCCCATCATTTTCATGGATTGTTTGGTAGACAAGTACCAATGTCCCACTGGCCATGTCATAACGGAATGACTGAGCACCTTGAGCTAAAAGGTCTGGATTTGGTGTTATAAATTACTAGCTACATGATCTAGGGCTAAACACTTAACTTTCCTGTTCTTCTTTCTTTATAAAATGGTTGTGAAAATGCTGTGTAAATTATAACAGGTTGTTCTCGGGTAAGTTATCAGTTTAATATGTCATACCAATAAGCAACTAATTTTGTAACTGAAATTAAATGCTTACCAATTTGAGAAGCTAAAGCTTTAAGGAGGAAGTCCTAACAGATTGGGAAAACCCAGTGAATTTTTTTAGAGCAAATTATAGGAAACCCTCAAAGCTCCAGCATCCTGTAGTGACGTCTTTAGGGAAAGGAAGATGCAAGAATGGGAGTCAGGGGTTGTCCCACCAGCCTCCTTACCCCTCTCCCCTCACCGCAGTGGTGATGCTTGCCTGTGGAGTAAATCTCTACACTCTTGTGGATACTGTGTTTGCTGCTGTGGCACAGCTATCTGTCAGTTTCTTAATCTTGGGTCTCACATAGGTTTTTAGTTTGTCACCTTCTTGGGCACCAGCTGCTTATTATCGCTCAACAAGTCGTCACTTCCGCATCAACTCTTGAGGCGATAAAAGGGATAGAGGGCATGGACTTCAATTTAATGAAAAACCAACTGTTTTTTGAGCTCCTTGGATGTGTCAGGCACTGTGCTAAGCAATGGAGATAGAAAGCTGAGCCCAACAGTCAAAGTTACTGCAAAATGAGAACAATGATAAAAATAAGAACTACCTTCCTTACAGTATACTGGGGAGAAAAAAATGAGGATGTGTGTTATCATTGGCAAAGTCCTGGACAAATAGACATTTTGTTTTATTTAAAAAAAAAGAGAGAGAAGGAAGGAAGGAAAGAAGGAAGGAAGAAGGGAAAGGGGAAGGGAGGACTATCTTCAGTCCCGGTGTGAATATCTTTAAAAAAAAAAAAAGAATTGCCTAACAAATCCTTTCATGATTTTTCTGCCCCCTTTTGTCCCTATTCACACTGGTATTCTGTTACCAGACTATGAATCATTCAAGATGATAATATTAATTTGTACAATATAAGCCAAAATTACTTTGAAAAAAGAGGGGACCTATTTTCTGGTGGCACATACTTTATGAAGAAACTCCAAGAAAAATAAAAACACAGATGCATTGGAGGTTTGTGCTCTCATTCTTGGTTTTATTAACAGAGCCCTCAGTGGGTTCCCTGCAGTCTGATGCTTCACGAAGCTTCTGCAGTCCAGGGTCCAGTTGAGCTAAGAATCCTGGTGTGAAAAAGCCTAGAATGGTCAAAGAGGGAAAGTTAGGTGGAGATCATCAGAGATTACAGAACAAACAATAGCGTTCATGTTCACTCAAATCTGAAGTCAGAATGTAGTACATTCCTGTGTGGTCAAGGAAGAGTGGTTGTTTCATATTAGAAAAATTCAAGGGCTTCCCTGGTGGCTCAGTGGTTGAGAGTCCGCCTGCCGATGCAGGGGACATGGGTTCGCGCCCTGGTCCGGGAAGATCCCACGTGCCGCGGAGCGACTGGGCCCGTGAGCCATGGCCGCTGAGCCTGTGAGCCATGGCCGCTGAGCCTGTGCATCCGGAGCCTGTGCTCCGCAACGGGAGAGGCCACAACAGTGAGAGGCCCGCGTACCGCAAAAAAAAAAAAAAAAAAAAAAAAAAAAAAAAATTCAAAAACAAATGTATATATATATATTTTTTTCAAGAATGTTCTTCCATGTATCTGAAAACTGAAATATGGGTTTTTCCAATAAAAAACTGTGCCTTGATTAGAATATCATAAATCAGAACATGGAATTCAGTCATTTTAAAGCCTTATTACTAAAGTATATGTTTTTCATCCTTAAGCCTACATCTCTGGTCTTGGGTTTGAGAAGATAAAATCTATAGGTATGTTGTTAAAAGAAAAGGACAAGTGGCATTTCATGAGCACCTCGTATGTGCCATGCATTATGTGATAACATTTTCCATGTACATTGTCTCATTATCTCATTAATCCTCACTGCTAGTCTAGGTTTTTGGACAAGGAAACACTTCAGTCCAGCACAATTTTTGTTTTTTTTGAATCCCTCTGCTGCCTCAACCACACTAGCCCCTACTCACACCACTGGTCACCTGGATAACTTTTTCCCTTCAAGATTCAACCTGGCCCAAGTTTGCCAAAGTTTTCCCATCCCCTGTTCCTTCAGTCAGCAGTTCTTCCTCTATCATGCTTTGCCACAGAGCATAACATTAGACACCAATCTGTTTTCCTTATTAAAGTGTAAGCTTCGTGAGGACAGAGGCCATGTCTCTTTTCACTACAAGCCTAGTCCATAGCGCGGTTCTTAGCACATTGAACACCCCCCAAGATGTTGGTTGAAGGAACACATGAATGAGTTATTGAGCGAGCTACATGTTTTTAGTTCCCAATTTTCAGATAAGAAAAACAAGGCTCAGCGAGGGCTAGTAAGTGATTGCCCTCTAGCAGATGTTTGTTCTAGTAGGTCTAGGATTTGAACCAAATTGTCTGACTCTTCTTGCTCTTACTATCAACAAGAGTGGGAGGATCCTGAAGTGCCACTGCCTGTCCTCTCTGACCTCACTTCGTTGTTCTGTAGTAAGAAAGCATTAATGAAAAACAGAGGCCTCAAAGCATCTAAGGCCAACCGATGGTGCAGGAGCCAGCAATTCACCTCGAGCTCCAAAGCAGCCAGACCCTCTGCTAAGGACAGAGAATTGAGGTTGATAAAGCTCAGCGTGGGTTTTCTGAGTGTCTGCTGTGTGTTTCACCCGTGCTATGAGCTGTGGGGAGTTTGGAACCGGGCACCAGATACATCTCTACCCTCAGGCTGCTTACAGGCTCTCCAAGGGTGTCAAGATGACACACAGGGTGAAATAGCCTCAGGTCAGAGGAGGTAATAAGAGGATAAGAAAGGCCCTTGGCTGGAGGCCTGCCTCTGCCTTTTTCTACCTGTGACCTTTGGAGAGCCACTCTCACCCCTCAGTGCTTTAGTTTCCATCTCTGCCAAATTTAGACAATGGACTATAAACCGGAACAGTCAGCAGGTCAGATCTGACCTTCAAATTCGTTTTTGTCCTGCCCATATATTATGGATTGAATTGTGTCTCCCCCCAGATTCATATGTTGCAGTCCTAATTCTTAGCATCTCAGAATGTGACCTTCTTTGGAGATGGGGGTCTTCACAGAAAGAATCGAGTTAAAATGGGATCGAATATGACTGGTGTCCTTATTAAACAGACATGCATACAGGAAGAATGCCATGTGAACTTGAAGACTGCTGTCCACAAGGCAAGGAGAGAGGCCTGGAGCAGATCCTTCCCTCACAGCCCTCAGAAGGAACCAACCCTACTGACACCTTGACAGTAAATTAGTTTAAGCCACCCAGACTATAATTTTGTTATGGCAGCCCTAGCAAACTCTACACCATTGTTGTTGTTGATTTAAACACTTTGGGGTTTTTGCACCACATTCCTCACCATTCTGTATTTATTTTCTTCCACTGACCTGCTAGGCTCACTTACTTTCTCAACTGGTTCTTCAGGCACTTAAGCCTGTCTTCTCTGGATAAAGACCATCCCAAAGGTCTTGAATGCTCACATTTCATGACTATTCCCTGGAAGTCTTTAAAGACTGAGAAGCAAGGGTCACATTCCATAAGAAGATCTATTTCAGGACCTGGTAAAGCAGACTGAATATGTCCAAACCAGTGGTGTTTAGTAATCAGCTCTTGGGGGGAGGGAGAGAGGAAGCCCTGATTTGTAGTATTTGTCAGTTTCCCACCATGGCCAATTTCAAGCTTTCAACATGAACTCATTGAAAGTAGAGGTAGGAGGAGATGTGCAGTGTTGCCTCTAGGAGGTGTGGGCAGGGGGAGACTCCAGCACACAGCTGCCACGGCCTTCCCAGGGCTCGAAGTCGAGACATGGACCTCTTTGCACCTGGACCTAATGCCCGAGCTCTTTACACCAGCTCAGCTGAGCAGCGGGAAATCAGGGTCCTAATCTTGCCTCTTCTTTTGACTCACTGAGTGAATTGGGATAAGCCTCTAGGCCTCAACGATCGTCATTTGTAAAATGAAAAGTTTTGAACAAATTAGGGGCTTATGGGTTTGGTAGCTTGGTCTCTGCACCACTGAAGGAGGGGGAGGGGGGCAAGTAAGCTGGGCCCCCCTAACCGCTCTTCAGCCAGAGGCACTTTGCCTTTATACGCCTCCTGTATTGGGGACGTAAATCACGTTTGTGTCGGGCTGGGCGGGGGGGAAAGGAGAAGAAAGGGTGGCCTCTGAGATCTCTACCACTGAAGTGTTTTGTGCTCTTCCATGATTCTAGGTCAGAAATCTTAGCCTCACCCACAGACTTTAAAAAGGAAGCACAAAAGGGCGTGGTTGGGGGAGGAAAGGCCAACAGGGTGACCAATTCCAAAGAACAAGGCAATGAACGGAGACAGGTCAAAACCAGTGGATGGGCCCCAGTGATGCTGCACATTTTCTGAGCATGTTTCTTCCAGAAAGCTCCTCTTCCACAGACAATTTCTGTGAAGACAGGAATATTTTCACCTGCCCTTGGATGGCATCCAGGTCTGGGGTGGAAGGTGGCAGCTGTTTAACAGACCACAGTAACACTGCACGGCAATTAGGGCAGGAAGTGAAGAAGGCTGCATCGCGCTGTAAGTGCTGAGGTGGAACTGAGGTCAAGAGAATGCGATGCCTCCAGATCGAACTCAGCCTCCTGCCCCAACTGAATGTCCTCCTCCATGGACAGGGCACCTGGGAGAGCAGCGGGTGGTTTTTAAGGAGGAGAGTCCTTAAAGCTGGGACGCAACATGGATACCGGGGTGCAAGGACAGGGCAAGGGCAGGAGGAGCCATCCTCATTTCGCTTGGGGGCCATGCATCTGGTGGCAATGCAGAGGGAGGCTTGAGAGGGGATTGCTGGAGACCAGGTAGCAGATTACAGGGATTGTCTAGATGACAGATCATGCATGTTTGTCTTAGTGTGGTACAGTGACAAGGATGGAGTTTGTCCTTGAGGGACCAGACACTTCATATGGAGGGTACCTTCTTTTTTTTTTTTTTTTTGCCATACACAGGCCTCTCACTGTTGTGGCCTCTCCCATTGCGGAGCATAGGCTCCGGACGTGCAGGCTCAGCGGCCATGGCTCACGGGCTCAGCCGCTCCGCGGCATGTGGGATCTTCCCAGACCGGGGCACGAACCCGTGTCCCCTGCATCGGCAGGCGGACGCTCAACCACTGCGCCACCAGGGAAGCCCGGAGGGTACCTTCTTACTCAGACCTCTCTTTTATGGACACTTCCAGCCTCTCCATTGTCCTCTGGATTGGCCTCTGGGGTTGTCAGTTCCTCTGATTGAAGGAAAGACAGACTTTTCTTTTGTTTTCTTTCACGTCATACTTATACTTGGGCACAGAATAGGACTGAGTAAACATCATCCCAGAAACCTTGGGCCATGGAATGGGAGTCACAGCTTCCATGTGGGCTTAATAATCATGTTGAAAAACAAAAACACTAATTCAAAAAGATATGTGCACCCCAGTGTTCATAGCAGCATTATTTATGGTTGCCAAGACATGGAAGCAACCTAAGTGTCCATCAAGAGATGAATGTATAAAGAAGATGTGGTATATATATACACACATATACATATACACACACACAATGAAATACTACTCAGCCATAAAAAAAAGAATGAAATTTTGCCATTTGCAGCAACATGGATGGACCTGGAGGGTATTATGCTAAGTGAAATAAGTCAGACAGAGAAAGACAAATACTGTGTGATATCACTCATATGTGGAATCTGAAAAATACGACAAACTAGTGAATATAACAGAGAAGAAGCGGACTCAGAGATGTAGACAACAAACCAGTGGAGGGAGGGGCCTTACTGGGGTAGGGGAGTGGAATCTAAAAAATACAACAAACTAGTGAATATAACTAAAACTAAGCAGACTCTCTATATCTATAGAGAACAAACTAGTGGTTACCCGCGGGGAGAGGGAGAGGGGAGGGGCAATATAGGGGTAGGGGATTAATAGGTACAAACTCTTAGGTATAAAATAAGCTACCAGCATATATTGTACAACATGGGAAATATAGCCAATATTTTATAATAACTATAAATGGAGCATAACCTTTAAAAGTTGTGAATCACTGTATTGTATACCTGTAACATATAATATTGTACATCAACTACACTTCAGTTAAGACAAAAAAGAAAAGAAAGAAAGAAAAGGGGGAAAAAAAATCATGTAGAGAAACAGGACCCTTGAAAGAGTTGTATCTATTTTTAAAAAGTAGCCCGGTGTCTCTCTCTCCACGCTTGGGTAGGGGACTTTGTGGAGGAGATGATGGAATTCTAGTGCAGTCAAAGGGTTTGGGGGCTGGAAGGGGACTTAGAAATTGAATTCGGGTCAAGGAAATTGTGTTGGCTCCACTTTTAAAATACAGATCCCGAATCTTGTCACTTTTCACCCCCTGCAGCCATCCCTAAGGGTTGTTGCAAGTCGCCTCCTACCTGGTCTCCCTGCTTCTACCCCTGTGCTCCTTCGTATACTTTCAGAATAACCCTTGCAGGATGTGCATTGGATTCTGTCACTCCTCTGCTGAAAACCCTGCCGTGGTGTCCCATTTCTTTCAGAGAGAAATCCCAGGGCCTCCAAATAGCCTTCAAGGCCCCACCTGACGTGGCTGCACAGTGCCCCTCTGACCTAATCTCCTATGACCCTCCATGGCCACAGCCCGACCACGCTGTCCCAGTCATGCTGGCCTCCTGGCTGCTTGCCCCTGACAGGCTCTTCCCAGATATCTGCTTGGTTAATCCCCTCCTCTCCCTCCCTCCTGGAGTCTGCTCAGTCAGGCCCACCTTGACTATTGATACATCAGCCTGCAAGTCCCTCCCCACCACCTCAAACCTAGGACATCTGCTCCCTCTTCTGTTATCCATCCTACTTTTACCCCCCGTAAGACTTAACACCTTCTAACAGGACACTTTTTGTATTTCTTGTGCTGATTACTATTTGTCTCTGCCTGTTGGGATGTCAGCTCTACGAGGCAGCGATCTTCCCGACGTTTGCCTGCCTCATAGTGAACTTGGCTGAATGAAAGAGAATGTAATTACAGAGAATGTAACATTTTTAAAAACATTTTATTTTGAAGTAATCTTAAGTTTACAGAAGAGTTGCAAAAATAGCACAAAGGGTTCAAACACACCCTTCGCAGAGAGATGTTAACATTTTACCACCATGTTTGCTTGGAGAATGTTTAATGATGTTAATATGAGCATTCACAGTGATAATAGTACCAAAATTCATAGGTTGAAATCCTAACCCCCAAGGTGATTTTAGGAAGTAGGGCCTTTGGGAAGTGATTAAGTCGCGAAGGAGAAGCTCTCAGGAATGGGATTAGTGCCTTATGAAAGGGGCTCCAGAGAGCTCTCTTGTGTCTTCCTCCATCTGAGGACAAGGTGAGAAGGTACCAGCTGTGAACCAGGAAGTGGGCCATCACCAGCAGCACCTTGACCTTCGACTTCCCACCCGCCAGAACTGTGAGAAATAAGTTTCCGTTCTTTATCAGCCACTCAGTCTGTGGTATTTCATTGTAGCAGCCTGAACGGGCTAAAACACGTGCGTAAACCCCTCTAGATTTGCAAAAGGCTTTATTATTATTTTTTCTTCCGTGCATTAGCTCACTGGTCACTCTCCAATGTAGCCATGAACACGTGAGAGGAGTCAGGCTCATCCAGTTCAGGTGACGTCATACCCAAGCTCACACCTCTGGAAAGAGCAAAGAGCAGAGGTGGGAGTGGAGCTGAGGTTTTCCAACTCCCTGGTGGGCACTAGCTCTTCTGCCCAGTGCAGTCCGTTTACAGCCCAGCTCCCTCCCCTCTGCTCCTACCGTGGTGGCTGCCTAGGCCAAGAGTGACTGACAAAGTGAAGACGGCAGCTGCCTCATCCGGGCCGGGATGCCCTCGGAACAGCTGTGAGCAGCTCTACACGGGGCGTGAGTCACTGCATTCCCGCCCTCTCTATCCCACGTGCTCCCTTCACTCACTGCCTCTGCCCCGTGCCCACAGTGGTGATGTGGGGATGGGCTGCCAGCCTGGGGCTGACCACAGGTTCCTCGGGTGTCCTCCTTCCTGGTGACTGAGATGCCATCTGGCACCCACCACAGCTTCAGGGCCTCCAGCCTAGCCTTAGGGAGCGGGGGGACAGGAGAAAGAGGAAAGTGAGGGCGGGGAAGACTTCCCACCTCTGGTCAGAGGGGACAAGTTACTGATCCCCTCCAAACGTCAGCTTCCTCACCTGTAAGATGAGGCGAATAAATAGTTCTGAAACTGATCATAACTTCTTGATCCTGAGTTGTCTCAGCCCATGATTCGTCTTCAAGGAAGAAATCTCAAGCCCTGATCCCCTAATAGGAAAACTACCAGGCATGTAGATAAAGGAGGGTCAAGAAATATCAGAAGGGCAGAGATCAGATGCTGCTATTAGGATTAAATGAGTTAATAGAGGTAAAACCTGTGGTCAGCAGTCAAAAAATATTTGTAATAACAGTGGTAAGAAGAGCGTCTGCTGTTGAGTGTCCCTCCATGTCTGCCACCCTCCCCAAGCCAGGCCTCATTTTTTTCACTTCTGAGATTCTGCAGTAGACTCTGGTCACCAGTTATCTCCCTTCTCCAACCCAATCTGCCCGCTGCTATCAGAGCAATTTTCCTGAACACAGTTTTGCCGTGTACCCCCCTCCGGCTCAAAATCCTTCAGTGGCCTCACAGCCTCCTGAGTTGCATTCAAATTCCTCTCCCTGGCAGTCAAGCCCCTCAATAAACAAAGCCCCAGCTTACCTCTCCCTCTGCATTCCATCTACTCCCCACACCTGTCCAGTGCTTCAGGAAACCTACTCCTTGCTTCCCTCCAGACAGGAGCAAGCTGTCTCTTTCCCTTGCTGAGAGTGGTGAGATGATACAGTAGTTAAGAGATCAGGTTCTGGGGTCAGAAAACCTGAGTCTGAGTAGCTGTGTGGCCTTGGGGAAGTTGCATAACCTCTCTGAGCTTCAGGTTCCTCGTCTGTAAATGAGGATTTAATAATGGCATCTCCTGTAGGGATGGTTGTGAGGATAAAAGAAGTATGGAAAGCAATCGATGTACAGCGATCAAACACTCAGTAAATACTTCTCATTGTTTAATCCTTACACTGAATATGTCTTCCCTACCCCATGCCCATCTCTCTTGTCTGTTAACATCATCCTGCCCGCCTGATGAAACCCTCCCCACTCCTCTCCTTCATTCACCTTTCAACACACCCCCTTCTTTCCCCTTCACAATGTACTAACTTGATTGGACTTATTTTTTCACTCTGACTGCAAAGTCCTTGAGATCAGGGAGGAACCCATCTCTCAGGTTCAGAAGTCTCTGTATCTCAGGATCTAGGACAGCACCCAGCACCTAGAAAGTATCAATCAGGATGTGTTGAGAGAAAGAACAAAGGAATGAGATCATGGAAAGCTCAATAATGAATGAAGGTCTGAATAAGTGAAGTACAGAGAAGCATCCTGATGACCTGGGGATATGATGCAACTTCCCCGAATGGGGGACACAGGCCTTCTGAGCATGGGCTCTGGGTTAGGAATGGTCCCCTTTGATCATTGTCCCAGGGATAAAGCAGCCCGAGAGCCCAGGTCAGACTGGCCTTCTGTGTCCAGGGCCCTGTCATGCTGGAGCAGATGCAGGATGTGAAGTGCAAGGCCTGGACAAGGCAGGGGGGGCCTGCGGGAGAGTGGGCTCTATTCTAGCTCACCCCTAACTTGCTAAGGAAGCTTGGAGGAATCCCCTATCCTGGCTCTGAAGGGAAAATTTGGGCTAGATCCATGGTTCTTCAAGTTTGTCCCCAGAAAAACAGCGCTGGAGTCCCCCAGGAGCTTGTTAGAAATACAGACTCTCAGCCTCACCCTGAAATGCTGGATCAGCGACTTTGGGCAGGGGCCCAGCCATCTGTGTTTTATCTAGCCCTCCAGGAGATCTGAGGCATGTTCGTGTTTGAGGAACACTGGGCTAGACTGATGGGGCTTTTAAGGTTGTTTGCTTTCTTTGGTTTGTAATTGCAGTAGACTCTCGTTGTTATTTTATCCCCCAGTGAAATCTCAGGCAGATGCCCCTATGTAAAGCGGATTAGAGCAGAGCCCCTCTTGTTGATGGAGAGGCTGAGTCCCACCCGCTCTGACTCTTCCCCATGGAGCACGCTCTGCCTGGTATGATGCCCCGTCTAGCAGGTTTCCAGCCAGCCGGCAGGCGTAGAATTCGGGGCTTGCCAAACCCCGGGCTGATGGTGGGCTCCCAAGCAGGCACCCCCTGGTGGCTCCCTGCTCAGGGTCCCCAGGGGGCCTGATATGGAGTGGGCATCAGACATCAGGGAGGGTGGCGTTGAGGCCTGGGGGAACCCTGGGCCAGGATGGTAGCTGAGGCTCGGTGATGCTGACCGCCACGGCAGCATCTGCCCTGAGGCTGCGCAGCCAGCCGCCGAGCCACGTTTGAGCCCGTGAAGCAGGAGCTGCCCTGCATTTTGGGGAGGCGGCAGTCACACTTCATTTTCACTCTAGCTGCTCTTGGAGACAATATGGCATCGCCCAGATTTTTTGATCTTCCCTCTCGTGAAGCTCAGCAGACCACGGGAAGCAGGCAAGAGGCCTGCAGACATCCTTGTCTGGGCCCACAGACTCACTCTCTCTGCTTCTTCCCCTCCTGCCATGTGGACTGATGAGTCACTCGAATTTCTTTTTTATTTCATTTTCTGAAATGAAGATGATGGTGAGGGGGAGCCTGCGGGCGGGGGGTGGGGGTGTTGGGGAAACCCATAGTTAGAGAACTTCACAGAAGAGGCCAAGTTGGTGGAGAAGCAGAAGAGAGAAGGCTTTGGGGACTGTTAGAAAGTGTAGATGATGGTGGGACCTGCCTTGAGGCAGAGAACCAGACAGAGGCCACAGATTACTTCCTGATCTGAGGTAGCACTGGTGGGTGCAGCCTTTGGCCAATAGCAGAGACCATCCCAACAGCAGGGGGTGGGGGAAGGTGGACAGTGGGAGTGTGTGGAGAAGAGAGGTAGGTGCCAGGGCTCCCGAGCTGACGTGAAAGTGGCCATCTACCTGATGTCCTGCCAGGATACGTGCGTCTCATGCAGCTGAACAGAAGGAAATCTCCCCAGTCTGGTGCATTGTCCCAGACAGGTGTGGAACCCTGTCAGTCTCAGAAGGAGAGGAAGTGCCGGGCCATGAGGAGGCACTAGAGCCCTCCCAATGTAGGGAGACCCCTTCTCTTGGTCCTGGCACTAAGGAACGGGACCCACATCCCTTCGTACCTCTGTGCCCTGATTTCCACATCTGGGAATGGAGAATAATAAAAAAATCAACTCGCTTTAGAAAAGCACACGAAGCAGGCACGATCATATGGGCACCTCCCATTTGTCTAATGTTAAAGCGCTTCACGTCCCTCACCTCGTCGATCCTCTAATCGAGCTTAGGCGCAAATTGTCATCCGAGGCTCCAAGAGGTGAAGGTTCTCCCGAGATCACACAGTAAGTCAGTGGTGGCCCAAGTTTTCTGATTCTCGGTTCATTGCTTTCTCCGAGATTCTGCTGCTTCCCCATCTGTGAAACGAAAAGACCTTTCAAGAGAAAGATTGCTCCTTGTTGTGCCATTATTGTCTCTTGTGGCTCCAAATGCTTGCAACCTTACAAACTTTATTACATTTGCCCCACTCCTGGAACTCAGCCTGTTCCCGCCACCAAGACTGGCTCAGTGCTTCCTCGGGACAAGCTGACAGGAGACTCGGCTGTGACTTTTGCCCTATGTATCCCTGAGCCCAGACAGAATTTCTTAGGATTCCCTGGGGCTCATTCCATTTTCTAGTTCTCAACTAAAGTCAGCGGGAATCATTACTTTCCAGAGAGCTTGACTCCATGACTTCAAAGGCTATTCAAATACTGAGATGGTGTGACTTTATAACCTAGAAGGGGAAAACTCAAAGACGTTCCCAGGGGTGTTGGGATCATTGCTCAGGGTTGGAAATCACGGAGCTCAGATCCAGTTGAGAATAGTGTTGGCTCAGACCCTGGGCAGCTCTGGAGCTGGGGGCCTCTGGGCACCTGCTCACGTGGCGGCAGGTCCCTCACCTGTCTCTGAATCCCCTTTTCACCGCATTTCTGAAATAAGCGTGGTAACAGCTGCCTATGAGATGCTTCGTGACCAGGCAGCAGGCTTGTACTGTGGCCAAGTATTATGGAACAGATGCACTTTGTCTGAACCCATCTCCCAAAGCATTCAAGTGGGCAGTACTTGGAGGCACAAAAAATGCCGTTGCTGGAAGGGGTATTTTAGCAGTTATCTAGCCAGACCATCTACTCCCTAAATATATGCTTATACATCACTCTCAGGGGGGCGTGGCCCGGCCTCTGCTTGAATGCTTCCAGTGATGGCAAGCTCACTGTTCCAGAAGACGACTCATTTCTCCGTTGTACGTCTCTGGCAGGAAGCTCTGCCTTATGAGGCTGCTTGCCTTTAATTTTCATCCCTTTTCTCTAGTTCTGTCCTCTAGGGACTCCCCAAAGTAAATCTAGCATCGACCCCCACTTCTATCCTTTATATACAGGATGTACTTGAAGGGGGCTTTAATGGCTTTTCTTTCAAGGGAGCCCGCAGGTGTGGATGCCATGTTCAGAGAAGGTGGGAAAAGTGGCACTGAGGCATTGGGTCCTGCCTTTGTCTCTTCCAGCCCTTGAGGACTAAGAACGAAGCGCTCCCTTTACCCCCGACTTCAGTAGATGCAGGCAGCTTGTCCATTTGACTGTGCAGCTTATCGTCAGAGCGGTGCGTATTGTACCTCTGCATAAGGACGTAGTCAAACATTAGTAAGACAATTTAGAAAGGAAGGAAGGAAGGATTAATTGACTTAGCGGAGGATGAAATGCGTCTATGATGGTTTCGGCACTGAGGCAGAAAAAAAGATGCTAGCTCTGTCGTGTGCACCTGTGGCCCTTGGAAGGAATATTTATCACAAATGGACTAGGCTTCTGTTCAGTCATGTAGGGATTAGAAGCCACTGGTCCCTCCCTGCCGTGAACAATCCTCAAGACAACAGGCTTATAGGGAAGAGCATTTCAAAGACACCCAGGTGGAGGCTATATATTCTATGCCCAGGGTAAAGAGTTTCTAATGGCTCTAATGGCCTGACATTCTAGGATTCATTTTGTGTTTGAGAAGCAGAGTGGGGAAAGATTAAGGGATTTGAGTCCAAAAGCCTAGGTTTGGCCATAGACGCTGTTGCTTCTTGGCTATGTGATTATTGGGCAGGTCACTTCACCTCTATAAGCCTGTTTCTGAATCAGTAAAATGGAGAAAAAAATTCCTGAACTGTGGGGTGTATGGCTGTGTGTGTGTGTGTGTGTGTGTGTGTGTGTGTGTGTGTGTGTGTGTACAAGTGTGCGAGCTCACTGTTTTCAGGATTAAATGTGCGGAAGTTTCTTCCGTAAACTGCGTTAACTACTGTCAACTTTAGAATGGTCTGCCCAGACGTCCTTCTCCAGTCATCCAATATAGCAAGTGCTAGTCTGTAAGGTGACAGCTTTTTACTGCATTCAGTTTTTTTGAAAGTTAGATTACATAAATAGGTTTGAGTCTTTATCAACCAGTAAGTATACATTAAAGAGTATAACACGGCTCTTAACTGCTTTTATAAGTCTTGGGAAAAGGAGCTTTTGTCTTCCATTTTAGTTTGAAATCTTTGTAATATGTTACAGACCCACACACGTGTATCTTTGTAGTTTGCACCTCAGGCCACCAGGAAAATATCAAGTTACATTCTAAAAAATCACACCCACCTAGAACCTTTGGTTGTTGTTGCTTTTTCCATCCATCCATTTATCCTTTCATCCACCCATTAATTCATCCACTCCATGGACACATTTACTACACCTCTGCTATGTGCTGTGAAGTATTCAAAGTGGTTCCTGTCTAAAGAGGTTACAGTATAGTTGGGGATTTGAGAGATGAGCCCCCATAACAGCAACATATGGCAAAGTGAAGTAAGTACTGCACGATATTTACAAACATCCTGCTTTGGAAACTTGAGGAGAGAACAATTCCTGCTCCCCACTAGCAGGAAGAGGGGGAGGGCTTAGTGTAGACTTTACATGCTCAAACAAATAAAATCAAATTAAAACACACATGCAGTGCTAGAGTGTGGGCATTTTGAGCCCCCCTGTGTTTTGTTCCTGGTTTCCCCATTTCTTAGCTGTGTGGCTTTGGGCAATTCTCCATTCCTCAGATTGCTCATAATAGTACCTATCGCCTGCAATTGTTGTAAAGGTTAAATGAGATAATGCAGCATCCAACATGTAGTAAGAAGTCAATGAATGTCAGTTGATATTGTTATTATTTCCCACAGAAGGTAGAGGCTGAGGTGAGCCTCTAGGGCTGAGTAAAATTTCAAAAGCTAGCAAGGGAAAGCAGAGGGAACATTCTGAGCAAAGGCTCAGGGGAAGAACGTTTTCAGAAAAAGATGTCCAGCCCTGTGTGTTTGTACAGTGCAGTGTGTGGGTGATCATGGGAATGGGTGGAGTTAGCAAGGGTTGGAGGTATGGCTAAAGAAGTAGGTCACCAGTCTCAGAAGGCTGAGGGCTCTGAGTTTGGTACAAGAGTTTCCAAAGAGGAGTGCATGCTCCCGGGAGGGTGTGCAAATCATATTGGAATCTTCTTTTATATTTACTTTTATTTACATAAAAGAAGTTAAAATTCATATTACTTCCTTTATAGATTGACTAGGGCACCCATGTCAGATCCATAAGTCAAAAGATTCCATGTCACATCTCCAACTATGGTTATTCTGAGGGAGGGGTAGGGATTCTATGCCCTAGAATGTCCATGAGGTACCCACACTGCTGTTCTCATTTAGATAATTTTTTGGATTTATGGAATCTTTACCTTTATCTAACTTAATAAATCTTCACAAAATGGACAAGTGGTTTTGAAAGATTCCTGCAAAGAACTCATGGATTGAGAATGACTCTTGTAACAAATACAAGCAAACAACAAGAAAATGGCAAGGCTGATTTTTCTCCTATTCTTGGCGTGTCACTGGCCACATTTCAGGGGTTAAAGCCAATGATGATCTAATCACATATAACAAGCAGTAGGCAAGTCAATCAATCAATCAATCAAATACCCTTAAAATTCTCAGGAAGAATGCTTGAAAGATGGGTTTACATTCCTGTGATTAATGATGAACCCCACCTACAGTGTTGATCATGTCTTGGGCTGGTAGAAAAGATAGTATGATGTTATGAAGATTAACACAGATTTTAAAGCATTCTTTAATTCTTATGTATCTCTCCTTTTATCATTTCTATTTTTGCTTTATTTTTATAATGTGCATAGTATATTGGCATGGTTTGATGCACATGCATACACACATATTATAAATCAATATGGGCACACAAATTATAAATCTTTTTAACTGGTGAGGCTCCATGCTCAGATGAGTTTGGAGACTGCTGACTGGGGCCAAGAGAAATCATTCTTGGAGGTCCTTCAACAGTGGGAGGCATGATGAGAGCTGTGTTTGTGGTGATAAATGTGATCACATATTCTCAAGGGAAAAAAAGTGTTGCACAAGGAATCAGAGAGGTGGAGTCTGAAAGAGAGTCATTAAACTTGGCTCTTCCTCTTTCAGAGACGTTGTTCTCTCTTCCTTACGAAGGTAAACCACAGGCCTCTTGCATCTGGCAGCAGGAGCTCTGTAGGACATGTTCCCAGAGCCAGGCTTTCTCTGGCTGTCTGCACAGGAAGAAGATTGCGTAGAACATCCTTCAGCTAATTTCCTCTCTTCTGCAGTTCTAGCTTTATGAGAAACCAATCCTGAAACAGTCCTCAGCTTTGACTTACAGCAGAGGTGAGCGAGATTATCGTTGTGACATGGGAGCTCCAGGCTTTCCTGCCTGAAAGAGGCAGAATTTCAGAACGGTCAGAGGGATGGGCTCTGCAGTTAGACAATCTACATCCAGTTCTACCAGGTATTCCTGGACTCACCTTAGCCAATTCCTTACTTTCTTTATGCCATGGTTTCCTCATCTGTAAGTTGAGGTTAACCATCATACCTGTGCGGTAGTGGTGAGGAGTCAATAAGACAATGGGCGTGAAAGACAGAGTGTGATTTTCAGCATAGAATAAATTCCCAAGGCATGTGAGTTCTTCTCATTACAAAGGAATGAACTGGAGCATGGTCTGAAGGGCCCTGGGGAAGAAATGAGGAAGGAGGCTTCCAGGAATACAGATCCTTTAATCTCCTTAAAGCAACATCCAAACAAAAGTATAACTCTCTATGGAAACCAGCACACTCAAGGCTGCCAGTTGCGGGTGGCGGGCAGGGCCAACATGGCTGCCTCTGAGTCACCCTCTCTCCTTGACTCATCTGTCACCTCTGTCATCTCTGGCTATTGCCACAGTTTCTTGTGAGAAATTATGAAATAAACGGCCTGTGCAGGAATGCCTGGGTGACTAGGTGAATCCTGGGCATGTGGCCAACGCTCCATGCACTTTAAATATCCTTCGGTTTCGTGAACTCCACATGATTTAATTTCCTTAAAGAAAAAAAAGAGTGCTGATAATCACGCTCAGAAGGACTGACAGATGCAAAGTTAACATTCCGAGGCCTTCCAGGGTGAGACTTACACAAAGCAAAAATATGTGGTGGGTGACAGGAGTGAACCATGCTCATTCATAGCCAGTCTCTCTGTTTCCAGACGTAAGCCAGTGGCTAGAGGACAAGAGCGCGTAATCGTGGTGATAATTAAGTCATCACACCAGTAGCTTTGCTCATGTGTACTGGGATAGAGAATTTCCAGAGTACTTTCGTATGTGATGATGATGATAATAATTAATAATAAATTCTTTCACTTGGCCCTTTATCTCCTCCTTTCTCTTTCAATCACCCAGCAGTTCACATGGAAGTATCATGATCCCCATTTTACTTGCGACAAAACTGAGGCCCAGAGAGACTTTGAGGAACCTGAGCCCAATCACACAGCTGGAAAGGAGGAGAGTCAGGTGAAAACCCAGGTCTTCTGGCTAAAAGCAGAGTCTTCTTTCCACTCTATTTTGTTCATGTGATCTTCATAAAACACTCCAGATCCCTTTGGTCTGGAGGGAAGTTCCCTTTTCTGTTACTCCTTTTGTCTTTCCCCAGCAGGTCTGGCCATTGCATGACCATTGATTTGTCAATTTCTCTGTGATAGCGTGCATTACACCATATGCTGTTGATCATCTTATGAGTGTCTCTCCCTGAAGAGATTGTGATCTCCTGAAGAACTCTAACTCATCTGTGTATGCCCAGCACCTAGCCCAGAGCCTACAATGTGGTCCATGCTTATTGATTGAATGATGAATAAATTAATGCCTCCGAACTAAATGTCCTTTGTACTCCTTTCTGCCTCTTCTATTTTTATCTGTCCTTCTAGCCCCAGCTCAGGGCCCATGATGTTGTCCATCTCTTCTGAACCTCTATAGAACCATAGGCTCTCAGCCATATCCTTAGAGCATATATATCTTATCTCTTCAAAGGGTTCTTGAGGGTAGAGATTAAATCTGAGTGTCCAAAGGGTCCCTCATGAGATCTAGGCCAGTTCTAGGTAGAGTGGGTAAATGGTGAGTACTCATGCCCATGTTCACATGGTTGCCTGCACTTTGGCAAGAGCTGGTGGAACAGGTTGGTGACAGAGCCCAAGCAGAGACTTAATTGGTAAGAGGCAGAAAAGCAGATGGCCAAGAGCCCAGCCTTTACCTGGCTTATCAGCATACCCCTTTCACAATCACTGAAACTGTGTCTCATGGACACTTTTACAGATGGGTAATTCCTTGAAGCCAGACAATAGATCAGTGAAGAGATCAAGCTTCAGGGGGAAAAATTATCACTGCAACTTATTTGTGTAAAAATATGTGAACCAGAGACTCATCATCAGAAAGGAACAAATATGAGGGACTCTGTGAACCAGTCGGATGTGAAAAGGAACAGTCCAAGAAACTGGGACACTGGGCTAGTTAATTAATGACTTGGTGAACTAGTAAGGTAGTTTGCTTAAATGAGGGGGGAAGACTATGATTAAAAATAAATACATTAAAGGAGGTAACAACCAACAATTTTATTGAGTTCTCATCTCTTTTGGCCCAATAGTTGCACTACTGGAGATTTATTCTAAGAAAATAATCCAAGCCTAGGAAAAGGGATGGCAGGAAAGTGCCCAAAGAGGTATTATTGATAACAGAAGTGAATTGGAGATAACATCAATGGCCCAGGATAATTTCGAAATGCTGATATAAATGACAATGTATTCACTAAAGTTATATTTTGAAGCCATTCAAATGGGTCATTATAAAGACCACATTGGAATTGTTCATTGTGTGGTGCCTATGACAAAGATTAGAATGCAGAATTATATTTGTGCTGCATGTCCAACACTGTGAGAAAATATGATTTTTTGGAAAAGACAGGAAAGAATGGAAATAGATGATTTATAAAGATAGTAAGCTTGTGGGTGGCTTTTTATTTCCATAATCATGGTATTATGTATTTGTATAATATAAAAAAAAATGGATGTTCATCAGATGCTTAAAAGAAAAAGAAAAACACCTTAACATGAGGTATGTTGCACCCAGTAGCCATTTCGGAGAGGTTAAACATGAGACATGATCTTTTCCGAACCCTCATCTTCAAACACACGTCCAGCTTAGATTTCTTTCACTGGTGACAAGTTTGAAATCGTGTACTTGAAAGTCGGAAAGACTTTGGATCCATAGCTATGGATATGGAATGCACACATGGGTATGGATATAATTCCCCTGGAAAGATAGACCTCATGAGTCCTTTCATGTACCAAATGCCTCATGCAAAGTGATGCCTGTATATGAAGAGTGGAAAGATTATGAATGTGTGGATTTCAATGCTCTTCAAAATGCATGAGAGCTTAAAAATTAAGGGAGACCATGTTTAAGCGATCCAAGTGAGGCTCATCTTCTAGTAACAAATTTAAACTATGAACCATATACAGCACAGAGAGTGCTTTCGTTTTGGGGTAGAATCCCAGTTTATAAGCTTTTTTTCCTTATCATCCATGTTAGTGTCATTATAGACTTGCCTTTGGCAATCTTTTTTTTTTTTTGAACCACTTTATTGAGATATTATTGACTTACAAAAAGTTACACGTATTTAATGTATACCATTTAATGAGTTTGGAGATAAGTATCCATCCATGAAAACATCACTATACTCCACGTCAAAAACATATCCATTCCCTCCAAAAGTTTCTTTTCCCATTCTTATTTATTATTATTATTGTTATTATTATATGTGTGATAAGAACACTTAACATAATATCTACCCTCTTTGCAAAATTTTATAAATACAATACGGTATTTTTAACTATAGCCACTATGCTGTACAGTAGATGTCTAGGACTTATTCATCTTGTATAACTGAAACTTTGTACCCTTTGACTAATACCTCCCCCTTTCTCCTGCTCCTCAACCCCTGGCAACCACCATTCTACTCTCTGCTTCTATGAGTTTTACTATTTTATATTCCTCATGTAAGTGGTATTATGTCAAAATGGATTAAAAACTTAAAACATAAAATCTGAAACCATAAAACTCCTAGAAGAAAATATAGGAAGAAAGCTTCCTGACATTGGCTTTAGCAGTGATTTCTTGGATATGACATCAAAGGAGCAGGCAGCAAAAGCAAAATAGACAAGTGGGATTGCATCAAACTAAAAAGCTTCTGCACGGTGAAGGAAACAATCAACAAAATGAAAAGGTAACCAACAGAATGGGAGAAATTGTTGCAAACCATGTATCTGATAAAGGGCTGTTACCCAAAATACATAAGAAACTCCTACAACTCAATAGCAAACAACAATTAATCCAATTTGAAAATGGGCAAAGGAACTGAATAGACATTTCATCAAAGAAGACATACAAAAGGCAATTGTTTAAATAAATGCCAAAAGCTGAAAATTCCTTTTTATTTTTTTACTTAAATCAAAACCTGAACTTTATAACAAGGGATGTAAAACCAAGAAAATTAATTTCGATTTCTTTATTCTCCTATCTGGCATAGTTCAGCGACATATATAATAATTGTTAGTTGTTCATGACCTTTGCCCCTGAAGCAATCTAGTTGTACTGGATGATATTTACTTTATAAAATTTTACTTTTTTTTTTTTTTTGCACTTCACTACCCATTTAATTAATAGTCTCATTTTGAAATTGTCATCCCAAATAATGAAAAGTCCTCTTGTTACTATTGAATCTGTCTTCTAGGTTTGAGACATCCCAGTTCCTCATTCCAAATAATTTTTACTAGATCCACAAATTTTCCTGGAAAGATCGATCCATTTGTACCGTGAAAAGCACCATCATGTTTGGCTAAGTATTGGCTAAATAATATTAATATAAAAACTTTATACTAATATTCAAAGCAAATGTTAGCTTTTCTTTGTCTCTGTTGCATTTTATCAACTGCTGTTTTTTTCCAGCTTTTTAATTTTTCAGTCCACCACCTACTCTTAAGTAGGCTTTTCTGTGTACAAGTCAATATGTTCACTTTCATTACTTCTATTTTAAAGAATTAAGCAGATCACCTCTTTATTTCTTTTTCTCCTCTAACTTTCATCTTTTCTTAGGTCCTCCTGTGCTTTTTCTATTTCTGTTATCTAGACAGGTTCTCATTTTTAATGATCTAAAAATGTGCTGTTCAATATAAGTGCCACTAGCCACATGTGGATATTTAAATTTTAAATTAGTTAAAATTGAATAGAAATTAAAATTAAAGTAAAAGTTCCTCAGTTCCAGTAGCTACATGTCACATACTCAGTAGGCACGTGTGTCTAGTGACTACCATTTTGGCAGCACAGATGTAGACCATTTTCATCATAGCAGGAAGTTCTACTGGACAACACTGATCTAAAGGATGACAAAACAAATTGTTCATTGTATTCAAAGTGTATAACATTTGAATATAATTTCATGAAAAATGTACATGAAAGTAAATGTAATACATTTAAAAATTAAAATTACTTTCCATATGCATTTTCAGAAACATCTTAAATATCAAAAATTATTAACTCCAGTTAAAAAAGAAACTACAAATAAGTTATAATTAATAGATATTAACAGTGTAAATAAAAATTATTTAAGTAAAGCTAATTTTAAAGTTTAATTTTTTAATTTAATCAAATTGTATTTATTTCTGTAAAAAATTAAACTATTGAAAATGCCAGCTTTTAATGCCCGCTTAGTTGCAAATGTAATAAATCTATATCACACTTGTCAGAGAGATTATGTTTCAACCTCCATAGATACAAATTTAAGAGTAATATGAATTGTTTATTTTGCAAAATATTCCTCAACTGTCATGTAAAACTGCTGGAAATTCATGCTCATTCAGAACTACCAGAGTCATGAATTAGAGCATAAAGAGAAACAAGAAAACGCACACCCAGCACTACTTTCCTATTAAGGGTCTATTATATTTATGCCACCTGAGAGGAAGGATGTGGCAAGTTAATTCATTGTTTAATTTCTCTTACCTAAGTGCTTTAACCATTCAAATCCTCCCTGTTCTCCAAAGCAGTATAGGGCAAAAGATCTGAAGATCTGGGGACCTGACTGACGTTTGTCACAAGAACTGATGTTTCTGGTTATGGTTCTTGCTGTGCCAGCTCTGAGTACCAGATTCTGAATGACAGAAGAGCCCATGCCGTCTTTTTCAGATTTATTTGTTTTCATGTTTGTGATATGCCACGGTATCTTTCCTCAGAGGTGAACTTGGGGCCTTCTTGCCTGGGTGTCAGGGCAGTAAGAGTCACATGAATGTGATAAGTAACATGGCTAAGGGACTGATAGCCGGGTTGGACAGACCTCCAGCAGATACAGTTGATGGAGCACTTCCATGTACTACAGATCAGGCCCTCTTCAAGGGAACCCAACAAGGAAGGCATTACTGTCCATCAAGCCCATCTCCTAAAGGGCAAACTGAGTCTTTAGAAGAGGGAAACAACTTGCTCAAGACAGCAGAGTTGATAAGAGGCAGAGCCACGTTTTAAAACCAGGGCTGTCTGAAGCCAAAGTTCTTAGCCTAACCGCTCCACATCCTACCCCAGACGGATGGCTGCATCTCCAGCTCCCTGGAGTCAGTCATCTGAAGGGAGGCTCTTTCTGGGAAAGGGCTGGTGCTGAAAGCTGCCTTTTTGCTGAGGACAGTAGGGTTGAATACAGATGAGATGAACCCTGAGAGTGCGGATCCCCAGCAGGAAGACGACGGGGGAAGAGAGGTGCTGCCACTGCCACACGGATCTACTCGCAGCTCTCCCTTGCCCCCAAAACCTCTTTTGGTGCCTTCAGGACAGGCCACACTCCTCAGCAAGATGTTTAAAATAGAAAACCCCAATCTTGCCCCAACCAACTTATTCAGCGACATCTCCCCCGTTCCCACCTCCCCCCAGCACAGCCCCGATTTTAGTCTCCATGAACCCCATATTCTCAGAAAACAATCTGCTCTCTCAGCCTTCCCACCTGTGAATACGCTGCCCCTTTGGCTAGAACACCCTGTTTCCTCCCACCTGTCTGGAGAAACCTTACTCATCCTTCAGGTTATAATTCAAGTGTCACCTCCTGGGTCATTGGCTCCTAGACCCCCAGAGGGGGTTGGTCACATACTCCTCTGAGGCTTCTAGAACTTTATTCAGACCTAAGTTAGAGTCCCATCATCACAGCAGCCTGTGATGCTTGCCTGTATGTCCAGACGTCTCACTATAGACGGTGAGATCCTGCAGAACAGAAGCCATTTTCTATTCAACTCTGCGTCCTCCCCGCCCCATCCCCTTGCTCCAAGCACAATCCCTAGAATATAGCAGGCCCTTACCAAGTGTTGAGTGTTGAATGAATGCACCTTCAAGGGAAGGTGACCTCAGGGGCTTGGTTTCCTGGGCGGAGACCTTGCCCGCTGCACCCACAGGCCCCTTTGAGCAATGTCTCATCCAAGGCACTGAGCCACTACTGGGGCCGTTGCAGCAGCAGGAGCCTAGGGTGCCGCTGATGGGAAAATAAACAGAGAAGGCAAAAACAGGGGTGTGTTGAAATCTTGACAAAGTTCTATTCCTTGGTGTTCAAACTTGCCCACACCTTCTAAGTCAGGTGGGTTCTTAGTCCAGTGCTCTGAGAGGATCCACTGTAGGTACAAAAGCTATGGGATCATGGCCCAGGAGCAGGGAAGAGACCAGGAGATGTGAAACTGTCTTCCTTGTTTAGATTTTCTCTTAGTGTGCGTGTTTGTCTTTCTAGACAGAAGAAACCCTTCCCCTGCTTTAATTACCTAATGGCTTTGACACCTTGGGCGGTTGCATCACCACAACTGCTTTGTCAAGGATACTGCACCGAGGTGGATCTAGGCTTAGGGAGAGGCAACTGACAGGAAACAAGTTCTGACAGCCAGGGAAATGCTGGGCAGAGGAAGAGATCTAGGGGGGGAAGGGAGGGTGGTGAAAAGAAGAAAAAGGAAATTGTTGGGATGGTGGTAAAAGGAGATCTTGGGAAAGGTGGCAGCTAGGTTAGCAAAACTGGATGTCTCTGGAAGATTTCCCAGATGAGGCTTCAGGAAGGTTGTGCACAAGCAGGCAAACCTGTCTGCTACAGGTCCCCGAAAGGAACACAACTAGAGAGCTCAGGTTGTCATCTTGGGATTACATCTGGCTGAGATGTTTTCTTCACTCTGGATCTCAATGTCTCTCCTCAGAAACAAGGCCAGAATTGGAATCTTTCCCACAAACCCCCAGATGCTCCCTTCGGAAATACTCTTTATTTTTTTTTAACATCTTTATTGGAGTATAATTGCTTTACAATGGTGTGCTGGTTTCTGCTGTATAACAAAGTTAATCAGCTATACATATACATATGTCCCCATATCCCCTCCCTCTTGCGTCTCCCTCCCATGCTTCCTATTCCACCCCTCTAGGTGGTCACAAAACACCCAGCTGATCTCCCTGTGCTATGCGGCTGCTTCCCACTAGCTACCTATTTTACGTTTGGTAGTGTATATTTGTCCATGCCACTCTCTCACTTCATCTCAGTTTACCCTTCCCCCTCCCCATGTCCTCAAGTCCATTCTCTACGTCTGTGTCTTTATTCCTGTCCTGCCCCTAGGTTTGTCAGAACCATTGTTTTTTTTAGATTCCATATATATGTGTTAGCATATGGTATTTGTTTTTCTCTTTCTGACTTATTTCACTCTGTATGGCAGACTCTAGGTCTATCCACCTCACTACAGATAACTCAATTTCGTTTATTTCTATGGCTGAGTAATATTCCATTGTATATATGTGCCACATCTTCTTTATCCATTCATCTGTCTATGGACACTGAGGTTCTTCCATGTCCTGGCTATTGTAAATAGTGCTGCAGTGAACATTGTGGTGCATGTCTCTTTTTGAATTATGGTTGTCTCAGGGTATACGCCCAGTAGTGGGATTCCTGGGTTGTATGGTAGTTCTATTTTTAGTTTTTTAAGGAACCTCCGTACTGTTCTCCATAGTGGCTGTATCAATCTACATTCCCACCAACAGTGCAGGAAGGTTCCCTTTTCTCCACATCCTCTCCAGCATTTATTGTTTGTAGATTTTTTGATGATGCCCATTCTGACTGGTGTGAGGTGATACCTCATTGTAGTTTTAATTTGCATTTCTCTAATGATTAGTGCTGTTGAGCATCCTTTCATGTGTTTGTTGGCAATCTGTATATCTTCTCTGGAGAAATGTCTATTTAGGTCTTCTGCCCATTTTTTGATTGGGTTGTTTGTTTTTTGATATTGAGCTGCATGAGATGCTTGTATATTTTGGAGATTAACCCTTTGTCAGTTTCTTCATTCGCAAATATTTTCTCCCATTCTGAGGGCTGTCTTTTTGTCTTGTTTATGGTTTCCTTGCTGTGCAAAAGCTTTTAAGTTTGATTAGGTCCCATTTGTTTATTTTTGTTCTTATTTTCATTTTTTCTAGGTGCTGTGATTTATATCATAGAGTGTTCTGCCTATGTTTTCCTTTAAGAGTTTTATAGTGTCTGGCCTTACATTTAGGTCTTTAATCCATTTTGAGTTTATTTTTGTATACTGAGTTAGGGAGTGTTCTAATTTCATTCTTTTACATGTAGCTGTCCAGTTTTCTCAGCACCACTTATTGAAGAGGCTGTCTTTTCTCCATTGTATACTCTTGCCTCCTTTATCAAAGACAAGGTGACCATATGTGCATGGGTTTATCTCTGGGCTTTCCATCCTGTTCCATTGATCTATATTTCTATTTTTGTGCCAGTACCGTACTGTCTTGATTACTGTAGCTTTGTAGTATAATCTGAAGTCAGGGAGCCAGATTCCTCCCGTTCCAGTTTTCTTTCTCAAGATTGTTTTTGCTATTCGGGTCTTTTGTGTTTCCATAGAAATTGCAAAATTCTTTGATCTAGTTGTGTGAAAAATGCCATTGGTAGTTTGAAAGGGATTACCTTGAATCTGTAGATTGCTTTGGGTAGTATAGTCATTTTCACAGTGCTGATTCTTCCAATCCAAGGACATGGTATATCTCTCCATCTATTGGTATCATCTTTAATTTCTTTCATCAGTGTCTTATAGTTTTCTGCATACAGGTCTTTTTTCTCCCTAGGTAGGTTTCTTCCTAGGTATTTTATTCTTTTTTTTGCAATGGTAAATGGGAGGGTTTCCTCAATTTCTCTTTCAGATTTTTCATCATTAGTGTATAGGAATGCAAGAGATTTCTGTGCATTAATTTTGTATCCTGTTAATTTACCAAATTCATTGATTAGCTCTAGTAGTTTTCTGGTATCATCTTTAGGATTCTCTATGTATAGTAAGTATCATGTCATCTGCACACAGTGACAGTTTTACTTCTTCTTTTCTGATTTGTATTCTTTTTATTTCTTTTCCTTCTCTGATTGCTATGGCTAAAGCTTCCAAAACTATGTTGAATAATAGCAGTGAGAGTGGGCAATCTTGTGTTGTTCCTGTTCCTTAGAGGAAATTGTTTCAGTTTTTCACCACTGAGAACAATGTTGGCTGTGGGTTTGTCATATATGGCCTTTATTATGTTGAGGTAGGTGCCCTCTATGCCTACTTTCAGGAGAATTTTTATCATAAATCAGTGTTGAATTTTGTCGAAAGCTTTTTCTGCATATATTGAGATTATCATGTTTTTTATCCTTCAGTTTGTTAATATGGTGTATCACAGTGATTGATTCGCATATATTGAAGAATCCTTGCATTCCTGGGATAAACCCCACTTGATCATGGTGTATGATCCTTTTAATGTGCTGTCTTACTGAAATACTCTTGAGACAAAAATGTAAGAAATCATCAAAACCATCATAAAGCCCTTCATAAATATTCAAGCAGTTAGTACAGGAGATTCTGGAAACAAACATGGTCAAACAAAGTGTTTGTCACAACTGTGAAACACAGCCCCAGCAAAGGACAGCCCCAGCCAATTTAATCTGGCCTCTAGCTGCTGTATGGAGGAACCAAAGAAGTAGATGTAGGGAAACCAAAAGCTTGGAGATCTTGAAACATGAGGATGAAGAATTGAACATTTAGTTGTATGAGCCTGGGGTGGGGCTCGGGAGACCTGGGTTTTAGACCAGCTCGGCTTATTGCTTTACAGACGTGAACCTAGATTTCTCAACTGTATGATAAAAGGATGAATCTCTGTGGGGCTCGTGTTCCTTGGGGTGAGTGTGTAGGGCTATGCAGTCAGATGCTGGAGGCCACTGTCAAGTACAATTCATCTTCCTGGAACATCAATTTTACCTGATGGCAAACATTTTATTTTATTATTTTTTTTAAGTTTTATTGGAGTATAGTTGTTTTACAATGTTGTGTTAGTTTCTACTGTAAAACAAAGTGAATCAGCTATACATATACATATATCCCCTCTTTTTTGGATTTCCTTCCCATTTAGGTCACCATAGAACACTGAGTAGGGTTCCCTGTGCTATACAGTATGTTCTCCTTAGTTATCTATTTTATACATAGCATCAATAGTGTAAATATGTTAATCCCAATCTTCCAATTCATCCCACCCCCCGTTTTGCCCTTGGTATCCATACCTTGTTCTCTATGTCTGTGTCTCTATTTCTGCTTTGCAAATAAAATCATCTGTCCCATTTTTCCAGATTCCACACATGCCTTAATGTATGATATTTGTTTTTCTCTTTCTGACTTACTTCACTCCATATGACAGCCTCTAGGTCCATCCACTGATGGAAAACAGTATTTTTTACTCAAAAATTAATTCACTTGGTCAAAAAATGCTTATCAAGTTTTGACTACATGCCAGGTACTGTTTTAAACACTATTTTATTATCAAAGTAAACATGGATATATTATGGAATAATGTGCATAATTTACAGGATCTAAGGTGAACAATGGTCCCCCAAATTATTTTTCACATGCAGGGGCACTTCTGGCTGTGTCCATTCGCTCTCAACTCCAACCAAATAATGCACATTTGTTCTCCTTTGCCCCTGGGCACACACCAGTGGATAGGCAGGCCAGTAGTCTTAGGCCCCTTTCCAATAGATACAGCCTATACTGTCATCACCACCAGAAATTAAGCAAACCCTTGTTGTTGACAACAGGTTTGATACACATATCTACCAGATGCGAGTAAGATAAGGGAACAAACTTCAAATAAGCACCGCTACCTATTTAACAGGTGATAAGTGTATCAGCCTTTTTAAAACAATTTCACTTGATCTCCACAACCATCCACCTGCAAAATCGGTGTCATTGCCCCAATTTGAAAATTCAGGAGAGGAAGCCGAGGCTCAAAGAGGTTGAGTGACTTGTTCAAAGTCTCAGTGCTAAGAAATGGAAGAGTCAAGGTTTCATCCTGCCTTGGTCTGGCTCCAAGCCAATCCCCCTCTCCCTTTCTGACCCCACCCTCCAAAGGTGATAGCAATCATGTCACTTTTCCTTTGAAGTCTCTCTCTGTCTCACAGCTTGGCAGTATAACCTTAAACTCAGGTGCTAAGGACATAGCATTAGAGAGAAAATGCACATGACCCCCTCCACAGAACAACAGATTGTCAGAATGGGACCAGATTGCAGAGATTGTCCAATACTCTTGTTTCCAGAGAGGAAACCTGGGGCCTAGGCTATAACATGAACATTTGTGGAAAGAAGCTCTGAGGTTGGCAAGACATATCCAAGTTCAGCACTGCCGTGTTCCCCTGCAGTCCTTTAAGCTCCCCGAGACTGATTTTCCTTCTCTATAAAATGGGATGGAATGGGGAAATTATGTCACTTGCAGAAGGCTGTTGTAAAGATGATATAAAATCATGTACGTGCAAGATTTTAAACCTTAAAGTGCTATGTACAGATGTCTGTGACTCACCTAAGTTCTCCCAGCACAGAACCAGATCTCAGATATTAAATATTCTTCCACTGCCCCACAGTGCTGGAGACCCTCCCTGAAGCTGCAGCCACCCCACTCACTTTCAGAACACAGTCAGAATCCTTTGCAAAAGAGTGGACTGGTGTACACTTTTATAACTTGAGAAAATGGAGCGAGTAAACACAGTCTCTCCTCATCCTAAGATGCTCCTTGCGGGAGGAAAACACACACCCTAGACGCATGGTTAGTGCCCAGAATGAGCTGAGCTCTGTACCCAGAGCAGCCTTGAGTCAAGGTCCTTGCCCTGTAGGAGCAAGTTCGGGTGAAGGGAGTTTCCCCAAAGGAAGTGACTCACTCAGGGAGGGTCTCTTTATTATGCCATGTGCCAGGCCAAATCTGTTTGACCACTACAACTTCAAGCCTGTAAGCAGTGGGAATATGGAGTCTCCCCCACTCCCACTCCACAACACACCCTCCCCCAGTCTCTCCCCAGGCCCTCCCTGAATTAACAAGGTGAGCTCACGGGCAGGACACTCCACAGAGCCGTGTGGAACATACAACAGTGCTCCAGCTCCTCTGGGGCACCCTCTCCAAATTCTCCAGGTGCAATCCTGCCACCACTGCACCAGCCCTGAGAGGAGAAATATGGAAAACATTAACTCCCTCATGGTATCCTTGGAGAAACTGAAGCCCAGGACAAATGCAACGTCTGCCTGCGAATCAGCATTAAAAACACCAGCACCCGGGACTCAATTCCTGCTCCTGCTTCTCACACTCAGCCACCAGGACCTTCCCACTCCAGGCTCTGTGTCCTCCCAGGGAGCGGAGGCCTGGTGGTCACAGGCTGTGGTAGCTCCTGGCACCTCCTAGCACCAGGCATGCCACCTAATAAGCACTTCACATAATGCTGATCAGAGACTGAGATGCCTAACTTACTTCTCTCTGACTTCCTGTTTTCTCATCTGCAAAATGCCAGGGTTAAATTAGATGATCTCTGAGACATTTTCCATTTCTAACTGGTATTTTTAGGTCAGTTGAGTACCTTAGCTTGGCAAATGGGAAGTGTGGAAATCAGACTAGGACAGTAGGTTGGGGTCCCAGGGATAGATAGAGGACCTAGCACAGGGAAGGCAGGGGTTAAAAATGAGGGAGAGATGTGAGCGATGTGCCCTCACAGAGCCCTCAGCCTGGGGCAAAATAAGATCCTCAATAAGAATGGAGATGGGCAGGCAAAGTTGCTCAGAAGAAGGGAACTCCATAAGCTTGGAAGTCAGGAGATCTGGGTGCCTATGCAGAGGCTGACTTTGCCTTGCTGGGAAGATGAATTCCTTTTTCTGTACCTCATTTATGGTTTAATGTCCACTCTTCTACAAGGTCTTGAAAGGAAGATCTTCCCTCCTTTTCCTTGACAGAGGTGGAGCAGGAAGAGTCCCTCTTCCATTGCCTGGGACTCTTTCTTCAAAACACAGGTCATGTGGCTAACACTGCTCATTTTTACACGGGGATTCCTTGGAGCAGGGCATGGCCTTAACCCTGACTGCATGGACAGAAATTTGCAGAAACCTGAGTATGTTATAGACCTTGATCTCCTCTAATTCTTTCAAACGTGTCCACTTTCTCTTCCTTTTTTAAAATATTTTAGCTCAGACCCCCTGCACAGAAGAAATTACAGACTCTCTGGGCTGGAAGAGACCTGAGGGTCTTTACATCTTGACCTTCTTCCATCTGAGCATCTACCCATCCAGGCTCTGTCTGAACACCCCCAGGAGCAAGGATCTCAGTGTCTCCCATGGCAGCTAATTTCATCTGGGGCAGTTCTATTTACTAGCAGTTTTTCAAAGGAAAGCTCCCTTAATTAAAACAAGCCTGAGGGCTTCCCTGGTGACGCAGTGGTTGGGAGTCCGCCTGCCGATGCAGGGGACGCGGGTTCGTGCCCCGGTCCGGGAGGATCCCGCATGCCGCGGAGCAGCTGGGCCCGTGAGCCATGGCCGCTGAGCCTGCGCGTCCGGAGCCTGTGCTCCGCAGCGGGAGGGGCCGCAGAAGTGAGAGGCCCGCGTACCATAAAAAAAAAAAACAAAACAAACAAACAAAAAAAAACAAGCCTGAATAACATCAGCGGTCAGCTCACCAGCTATTTCCTTGGGATCTGTCTCCAGCAAGACAGCTGGGTTGCAGATGTCTTGCCTCAGCAGGTATTCCCACCTCCAGTCCTAAATCTTCGCCTTTAGACTTTAGGTCCATCTTGATCATTCACAAGTCCCATAGTAACTTGTTGCTTGTTAAATAATGTTTAATTTTGAGATTTTTTCCCCCTACTTCATTTTTTTAAGGGAGTGTAAGTCAGTGGTTAATTCTGTGAGCTAATTCCGTACCATGGATCAAGTTGGAGTCTCGAAGTGATCTGGGGTCTCAGTTCTGGCTCATTCAGTCGTGGGGTGCCCTTAGTCAAATGACTTGTTCTCTCCGAGTCTCAGTTTCTAAGTCTGTAAACATTAATAACACCTACCTCTTGGGTTGTTGAAAGAATTAAATTAAATAGTTCAGTTGAGGTGTTTGTCCTATAGTAAGAAGGAGTGTTAATGAGTCTTATTTTTTTTTTGTACAGTCCATCTTCATGTAGAGTCCAAATCCATCTATCTCTCTGTAGCAATTACCATCTTCTTGGTCCCAGTTTTATCCTCTGAGACCTTGCAGAATAGGCTAAATCCCTCTTCCACGTGGCCACACTTCAAATATTTCCATTTGACCACAACCCCTTTACATGGTAAAGGGCCTCACCCGAGAAACTGAGGCGGGATAAAGTGTATCCAAAACCTCACCACAATCTGGAAGGAGAACCAAGAATTGCTACTTCCCTGGCCTGGAGTGACCACCTCAACATCGGCCTCCAAGAAGAGTGGGGAGAGCCAGGGCTCTTGGAAAACTCAGCTCTGGCAACACATGACACTGAAGTGTTGAAACATGCCGCTTTGATGTGGCATTAGCTCATGATATTGCTTTATTTTCTTAATTTAGAAGAAAAGCACAGCTGCTAGAATTTCTAATATAATAATAAGTATGGTGGTACACCAAAGGTTTTCAGGAATTTTTCCACAAGAGCACTGCACCCAATTGTGTAACTTTTAAAAAAATATTCTTGCAAATCCATTTTTTTCTATTATGCAAAGACCGCCTTTTAAATTGTTTTCTAACCTTTCAACTTCTAAACTATTAAATCCTTGATGACCAATGTATTCCGTCTAGTTGAAACAGCTTCTAGAGCAAGACAGGGTTTAATTAAATAAACAAATACTTAGACGGAAGTACTCTTTTTGTTGAATGGAGATCCTAAGAAATCTATCTGCTACCTTTCTACCTGCTTGGGATGTGAGCATTATTTGATCCCCTGTTTTGAACTCACTGAAATGGGACCGCTAGATAAATGCAAAATATTATTTTCATCAGCCAGTCCCATAATATCTTATATAGTTAAATTTCTTGTCTCTAGATGATTTTCAAGCTTGGACTGTTAGCGCCAGTGACTTATTAGGGAAACTGCAGAACAGACACTTTCATTGGGAAGACGAATAGACTAGACTCTCCCTTAACAATAACTTCAAAACATGAGGTTCTACTTTTCTAATCAATTGTTGAGACAATCTGTGTTGGGAGACAAAAAGAGTACTAGTGAAGGCTTGCTCTTTAGAAGATAACTCAAAAAGAAACATATCTGATCACACAGATGGTCAAAATTTCAGGGTTCAATTATGTTACTTTCTGTGTAATACTGAAAATTTCTTTATCTCAAGGTAGACTGCCTGGTAAAAGTCAGACCAATTAAGGACCATAATAATTTTTCCATTTTCTATACCAATCTCTGTGCCCAATTCACTGATTATTTCTCATGCAGAGTAAATCCAGTAACTGTTTTTATCAATCATTTTTATCTACCTGCAGAATTTCCCATGTGGCGTTTGCCTGATGGGTTCGAAGAGTGCCCAGAGATTGATCCTTTCAGCCTTCTGCACCATCAGCAGGACGTGGAACAGCCAGTGTTCTGAGCCACTTACCTCCAGTAGCATCTGGTCTGTTTATTCCAGTATAACAAATAAATACTATCAGTTTCTTCGTGTATCATGTCTTGGAAGGGGCTGGGAAGCACTGAGCTTCATTGTAACTTTTAGGCCTTTGAAAATACATAATATAATTTTAATATTGTGGAGGCAATTGAAACTGGCCAATTTTAGTGTTCTTCATGTTTGTTTTTAAAATTAAACTTAGGTGGAAACCTGTCCCTCCTGTGTGACCTGCTGGCCATGGATTGGTCGTCCCTGCCTAACTCCATTTGCCTACATGAAGAAGAGTAGCTATCCCTTAGAAGACTTAAAGAATGAATATATGTATATGTATAACTGAATCACTTTGCCATACACCTGAAACTAACACAACATTGTAAATCAACTATATGCCAATAATATTAAAATATTAAAAAAAAAAAATCTCAGGAGCTCCCTCATGTAAAATGGGCAAAACATTCTCACCAACACACTTCCCCCACCGCCCTGAAATAGGTCCCTACCTCAGATCCTTTTCATTCGGCTCAGATGCCATTTCCTCCAAGAAGCCTTCTCTGACTCTTCACATCCCATCACTAAAGTTAGAAATAATCTCCCCATTCTTTGAATCCCCATAACTCTCGTTCTGTTCTTTTCTTACAACATTGAACAATTTTTGAATCCTGGTCAGTCATATGGTAATAACTGTACTGGAATGTAAACTTTGAGGAGGAAATCCATGTCTTATTTTTAATATCCTTTAAAACACTCCTAACAGGACTTGAATTACACATGAAAGGCACTTAACCAGCTAAAGGAAAGACAAATTAATTTGACACTTCTCTTTGATTCATTATATCTGATTTATTTGGGAATTTGAGTTCCTTAGGAAGTATTTGGGGGAGCATTTTGGTGGGGTTTTCAAAAATTTCTCAAAATTTATGGCAACTTATTTTTAATTTTAATAACATGATCTAGATGAAAACAAAAACAGATGAAAAATATTAAACTTTGCTGTTAAGCAGGGAAGTACAGAGGAAAACAAATTTGAAGCCCTGCTTTTAATACAGTAAAGTAGGAAAAAGCTTTAAGCAAACAAAACAATTAATGCTTGAAAGAGCTGTGGTTAAATTGGCTAGTGGCATTTTAAATTAACACTTTTTTAAAACAATATATGAGAGCTATAAAAATGCCCAGGCATATTCCCCCAGTCATCTCATTCATAGAAATTTTAGAATTCATGCAAAGGTGACAATTCAACAACAACAACAAAAAAAGCAAAATGTGCAAAATGCACAAACATGTCTGTAAGAGCATTCACTATAATAGCAAAAAAGCAAACAAATAAACAACAAACAAAAAAATTGAAGAGAGATCTGCCAGCTACAGAGAGAGGTCTCAGGAGAAACCAATTGTGGAATACTTCCAAGTTCCCTGGCTGGGGAATCAAACCCGCGCTCCCTGCATTGGAAGTGTGGCATCTTAACCACTGGACCACTGGGGAAGTCCCTGATTCTTCTTTTTTTTTTTCTTTTTTCTTTTTTTTTTTTTTTTGCTGTACGTGGGCCTCTCACTGTTGTGGCCTCTCCCATTGTGAAGCACAGGCTCGGGACACGCAGGCTCAGAGGCCATGGCTTATGGGCCCAGCCGCTCTGCAGCATGTGGGATCTTCCCAGACCAGAGCATGAACCTGTGTCCCCTGCATCGACAGGCGGACTCTCAACCACTGTGCCACCAGGGAAGCCCGATTCTTCATTTTTAAATGCCTTATCGTGCTTTAATACTCCAAGACCCAGCAAATCTTTTTTGGAAGATGATACCTTTAAAGAAGGAGACAGTGGGATCAGTGGCTTCAGTTATTAGAAGGATGTAAATAATATCCTGTACTCAGTCTCCAGAAGGCAGACAACAATGAGAGGTTCAAAATTAGAAGAAGTGTTTTAGAGCACTCTGCTGCAACAGACCACCACCTGCATGCCCAGAGTATGACCTGGTCTGCATAGGCCTCATGGGCTCTGGCAAGACCAGCCTGCTGTCTAATCTCTGCAGTGAAAATCCCAACAGCGTTGTGTCAACCACAGGTTTTAGTATAAAAGCAGTGCCATACCAGAATGCCATCTTGAATGTAAAAGAACTTGGAGGGGCTGATAATATCCAGAAATACTGGAGCTGCTACAACCAAGGATCTCAAGGAGTAATATATGTATTAGGCAGTGCCTCTTTAGAAGATGATTTAGAGACTGCTAGAAGTGAACTGCACTCAGCTCTTCAGCACCCACAACTATGCACTTTACCCTTTTTAATGTTGGCCAATCATCAAAACAAGCCAGCCGCTTGATCAGTACCAGAGCTGTGTGACTGACACTGTGCTGGTGCTCCGGCCAGCTGTCAGACCTGAGTCTCTGAGGTGGGAGAGCCGAGTTCAGAACATTAGACCACCAGAGACCTCCTGGCCCCACATAATATCAATTGGCAAGAGTTCTCCCAGAGATCTCCGTCTCAATGCTATGACCCAGCTCCACTCAACTACCAGCAAGCTCCAATGCTGGACGCCCCATGCCAAACAACTAGCAAGACAGGAACACAACCCCACCCATTAGCAGAGAGGCTGCCTAAACTCATAATAAGTTCACAGACACCCGAAAACACACCACCAGACACACTTCTGCCCACCAGAAAGACAAGATCTAGCCCCACCCACCTGAACACAGGCACCAGTCCCCTCCACCAGGAAGCCTACACAGCCCACTGAACCAACCTTACCCACTGGGGGCAGACACCAAAAACAAAGGGAACCATGAACCTGCAGCCCGTGAAAAGGAGACCCCAAACACAGTAAGTTAAGCAAAATGAGAAGACAGAGAAATATGCAGCAGATAAAGGAGCAAGGTAAAAACCCACCAGACCAAACAAATGAAGAGGAAATAGGCAGTCTACCTGAAAAAGAATTCAGAGTAATGATAGTAAAGATGATCCAAAATCTTGGAAATAGAATGGAGAAAATACAAGAAACGTTTAATAAGGACCTAGAAGAACTAAAGAGCAAACAAACAATGAGGAACACCACAATAAATGAAATTAAAAATTCTCTAGAAGGAATCAATAGCAGAATAACTGAGGCAGAACGGATAAGTGACCTGGAAGATGAAATAGTGGAAATAACTACCTCAGAGCAGAATAAAGAAAAAAGAATGAAAAGAATTGAGGACAGTCTCAGAGACCTCGGGGACAACATTAAATGCACCAACATTTGAATTATAGGGGTCCCAGAAGAAGAGAAAAAGAAAGGGTCTGAGAAAATATTTGAAGAGATTATAGTTGAAAACTTCCCTAATATAGGAAAAGAAATAGTCAAGTCCAGGAAGCACAGAGAGTCCCATTCAGGATAAATCCAAGGAGAAACACGCCAAGACACATATCAATCAAACTATCAAAAATTAAATAAAAGAAAAAATATTAAAAGCAGCAAGGGAAAAGCAACAAATAACATACAAGGTAATCCACATAAGGGTAACAACTGATCTTTCAGCAGAAACTCTGAAAGCCAGAAAGGAGTGGCAGGACATATTTAAAGTGATGAAAGGGAAAAACCTACAACCAAGATTACCTTAACCAGCAAGGATCTCATTCAGATTTGATGGAGACATTAAAACCTTTACAGACAAGCAAAAGCTAAGAGAATTCAGCACCACCAAACCAGCTTCACAACAAATGCTAAAGGAACTTCTTCAGGCAGGAAACACAAGAGAAGGAAAAGACCTACAAAAATAAACCCAAAATAATTAAGAAAATGGTAATAGAAACATACATATCGATAACTACCTTAAATGTAAATGGATTAAATGCTCCAAGCAAAAGACATAGACTGGCTGAATGGATACAAAAACAAGACCCGTATATATGCTATCTACAAGACACCAACTTCAGACCTAGGGACACATACAGAATGAAAGTGAGGGGATGGAAAAAGATATTCCATGCAAATGGAAATCAAAAGAAAGCTGGAGTAGCAATTCTCATATCAGACAAAATAGACTTTAAAATAAAGACTATTACAAGAGACAAAGAAGGACACTACATAATGATCAATATGGATTGATCATAGGGATCAATCCAAGAAGAAGATGTAACAATTGTAAATATTTATGCACCCAACATAGGAGCACCTCAATACATAAGGCAAATGCTAACAGCCATAAAAGGTGAAATCAACATTAACACAATAATAGTAGGGGACTTTAACACTCCACTTTCACCAATGGACAGATCATCCAAAATGAAAATAAATAAGGAAACACAAGCTTTAAATGATACATTCAACAAGATGGACTTAATTGATATTTATAGGACAGTCCATCCAAAAACAACAGAATACACTTTCTTCTCAAGTGCTCATGGAACATTCTCCAGGATAGATCATATCTTGGGTCACAAATCAAGCCTTGGTAAATTTAAGAAAACTGAAATTATATCACGTATCTTTTCTGACCACAACGCTATGAGACTAGATATCAATTACAGGAAATAACTGTATAAAATAAAAACACATGGAGGCTAAACAATACACTACTAAATAACCAAGAGATCACAGAAGAAATCAAAAATACCTAGAAACAAATGACAATGAAAACAAAATGACCTAAAACCTATGGCATGCAGCAAAAACAGTTCTAAGAGGGAAGTTATAGCAATACAATCCTACCTCAAGAAACAAGAAACATCTCAAATAAACAACCTAACTTTACACCTAGAGCAATTAGAGAAAGAAAAACAAAAAAGCCCAAAGTTAGCAGAAGGAAAGAAATCATAAAGATCAGATCAGAAATAAATGCAAAAGAAATGAAGAATATGATAGCAAAGATCAATAAAACTAAAAGCTGGTTCTTTGAGAAGATAAACAAAATTGATAAACCATTAGCCAGACTCATCAAGAAAAAAAGAAAGAAGACTCAAATCAATAGAATTAGAAATGAAAAAGGAGAAGTAACAACTGACACTGCAGAAATACAAAGGATCATGAGAGATTACTACAAGCAACTATATGCCAATAAAATGGACAACCTGGAAGAAATGGACAAATTCTGAGAAAAGTACAACCTTCCGAGACTGAACCAGGGAGAAATAGAAAATATAAACAGACCAATCACAAGCACTGAAATTGAATCTGTGATAAAAAAAATCTTCCAACAAACAAAATCCCAGGGCCAGATGGCTTCACTGGTGTATTCTATCCAACATTTAGAGAAGAGCTAAAACCTATCCTTCTCAAACTCTTCCAAAATATAGCAGAGGGAGGAACACTCCCAAACTCATTCTACGAGATCACCATCACCCTGATACCAAAACCAGACAAAGATGTCACAAAGAAAGAAAACTACAGGCCAATATCACTGATAAACATAGATGCAAAAATCCTCAACAAAATAATAGCAAACAGAGTCCAACAGCACATTAAAAGGATCATACACCATGATCAAGTGGGATTTATCCCAGGAATGCAAGGATTCTTCAATATACACAAAACAATCAATGTGATACACCATATTAACAAATTGAAGGAGAAAAACCATATGATCATCTTAATAGATGCAGAAAAAGCTTTCGACAAAATTCAACACTGATTTATGATAAAATATCTCCAGAAAGCAGGCATAGAGGGAACCTACCTCAACATAATAAAGGCCATATATGACAAACCCATAGCCAGCATCATTCTCAATGGTGCAAAACTGAAACCATTTCCTCTAAGATCAGGAACAAGACAAGGTTGCCCACTCTCACTGCTATTATTCAACATAGTTTTGGAAGTTTTAGCCACGGAGATCAGAGAAGAAAAAGAAATAAAAGGAATCCAAAACAGAAAAGAAGTAAAACTGTCACTGTGTGTCATCTGACATGATACTATAAATGGAGAATCCTAAAGATGCTACCAGAAAATTACTAGAGCCAATCAATGAATTTGGTAAAGTAGCAGGATACAAAATAAATGCACAGAAATCTCTTGCATTCCTATACACTAATGATGAAAAATCTGAAAGAGAAGTAAGGAAACACTCCCATTTACCATTGCAACAAAAAGAATAAAATACCTAGGAATAACCTACCTAAGGAGAAAAAAGACCTGTATGCAGAAAATTATAAGACATTGATGAAAGAAATTAAGGAAGATACAAATAGATGGAGAGATATACCATGTTCTTGGATTGGAAGAATCAACATTGTGAAAATGACTCTACTACCCAAAGCAATCTACAGATTCAATGCAATCCCTGTCAAACTACCAATGGCATTTTTCAGAAACTACAACAAAAAATTTCACAATTTGTATGGAAACACAAAAGACCCCGAAGAGCAAAGTAATCTTGAGAAAGAAAAATGGAGCTGGAGGAATCTGGCTCCCTGACTTCAGATTATACTACAAAGCTACAGTAATCAAGACAGTATGGTACTGGCACAAAAACAGAAATATAGATCAATGGAACAGGATAGAAAGCCCAGAGATAAACCCATGCACATATGGTCACCTTGTCTTTGATAAAGGAGGCAAAATATACAATGGAGAAAACACAGCCTCTTCAATAAGTCATGCTGATAAAACTGGACAGCTACATGTAAAAGAATGAAATAAGAACACTCCCTAACACCATACACAAAAATAAACTCAAAATGGATTAAAGACCTAAATGTAAGGCCAGACACTATAAAATTCTTAGAGGAAAACATAGGCAGAACACTCCATGACATAAATCACAGCAAGATCCTTTAGACCCACCTCCTAGAGAAATGGAAATAAAAACAAAAATAAACAAATGGGACCTAATGAAACTTAAATGCTTTTGCACAGCAAAGGAAACCATAAACAAGACGAAAAGACAGCCCTTAGAATGGGAGAAAATATTTGCAAATGAAGAAACTGACAAAGGATTAATCTCCAAAATATACAAGCAACTCTTGTAGCTCAATATGAAAAAACAAACAACCCAATCCAAAAATGGGCAGAAGATCTAAATAGACATTCCTCCAAAGAAGATATACAGATTGCCAACAAACACATGAAAGGATGCTCAACATCACTAATCATTAGAGAAATGCAAATCAAAACTACAATGAGGTATTACCTCACACCGGTCAGAATGGTCATCAACAAAAAATCGACAAATAATAAACGTTGGAGAGGGTGTGGAGAAAAGGAAACCCTCCTACACTGTTGGTGGGAAGGTAAATTGATACAGTAACTATGGAGAACAGTATGGAGGTTCCTTAAAAAACTAAGAACAGAACTACCATATGACCCAGCAATCCCACTACTGGGCATATACCCTGAGAAAACCATAATTCAAAGTCATGTAGCACAATGTTCATTGTAGCACTATTTACAATAGCCAGGTCATGGGAGCAACCTAAGTGTCCATTGATAGATGAATGGATAAAGAAGATGTGGCACATATATACAATGGAATATTACTCAGCCATAAAAAGAAATGAAATTGAATTATTTGTAGTGAGGTGGATGGATCTGTCATACAGAGTGAAGCAAGTCAAAAAGAGAAAAACAAATACCGTATACTAACACATATATATAGCATCTAAAAAAATATATGGTTCTGAAGAATCTAGGGGCAGGACAGGAATAAAGATGCAGACATAGAGAGTGGACTTAAGGACATGGGGAGGGGGAAGAGTAAGCTGGGATGAAGTGAGAGAGTGGCATGGACATATATACACTACAAAATGTAAAATAGACAGCTAGTAGGAAGCAGCCCCATAGCACAGGGAGATCAGCGCAGTGCTTTGTGACCACCTAGAGGGGTGGGTTAGGGAGGGTGGGAGGGAGATGCAAGAGGGAGGAGGTATGGGGATATAAGTATATGTATAGTTGATTCACTTTGTTATACAGCAGAAACTAACACAACACAATGTAAAGCAATTATACTCCAATAAAGATGTTAAAAAGAAAAAAAATTGAAGACAACCCAAGTGAGCCCAAGTAGGGAAATGGCTTTACTAATTATAAAACAGTATGAAAAATTATTATGTAGTTATTAATATACAAATTTTAAAAGAATAATTCCTATTATACAATTTTTAAAAAATCAGGCCACAAAATGAAATGTGCATTATGCATGCATGATGATGACAATGAGAAATAGACAAGAATGTGCAAAAATACAAATAGTTGAATATGTTGTAGAATTCTGGCTTGTGTTCTGTTTTAAAGTCATTACATCATCTTTTCAATGACAGACTACATTTTAAGTAATTGAAAACAAAGTCTCATTAGCTTTGTCCTTGTATAAATTCCCAGAGAGAACACATTATTCTTATTCATTTCTACCTCTGCTACTTGTCTTTGATTTGGACGTGCTCCATCCTGTTCTCCCACTTCTCACTCCTCTAACTAGACTGGAAAAAGACCCTTCCCAAACAACAAAGCTAGAGGCACCAAGTTCAGAAGCCGTGTATCCAAATCTGCAAACATCAGATAGGATCTGACATCTCGCCCCCAGTGTAGCAAAGGCAGACCCAGATTCTTCAATGACCGCAAGTGGCCTTTGTTTAACAAGCCTTGCCAACAAGGCACAATGTTCCCGTCCTCAGAAATAGTCCCCAGCAGAGCTTCCAGGGGCCCATAAAAATCTGTACTCTTGGAAGAATGTGACAACTCTGGCATCAAACACAGATTCAACATTTTCTATAATAAGAGAATGTTCCGTTGCATCAGGCTTTTTAAGCAGGGCCAGCACTTAGTAAAATTTTGAGGTTGCGCAAGTGAACTTTCGCCCAGCCCTAGACACCTTTCCCTGACTCCAGATAATCAATAAAATCAGTTTACAAAGCCCCTTTTGCATCTAATTTCTCACTTTAATCTTGTGTCAGCCCAATGAGGTTGGTGTTATTTTAATTTCATGTTTCAGAGGAGGACACTGAGGCTCAGGGAAGTGAAATGACTTGTGTTAAGTCCACACAGCACGTCAATGACTGAAAAGAACATAAGTCCAGCCCCAATTTCTCCTGTATGCTGCCTCTTCATCCACTCCAAGGGGACACACTGACCCAGTGCACCCACTCACACCAGTATTCAGTGTACTGCCATCCCAGGGACACCTATGTGTTAAAGAAAGGCAGAATGGGAAGAAGAGTGTATAGCCTTGAAGAAGTCAAGGGAGGTTGCTAAGAAGATGCTGAACTAGCGTGACCTACTGGCTCCTTCCCTTGAGATCCACTCTGAGGAACTACAGAGGAAAAACATTAAGTTGCAGGGAAAGCTGTAAGATCTCCCTGGAGAGGCAGAAGCTGTTTTTATTTGGCATGTACATGTGCCTGAAATGGTCCTTACCTAAGGCAGAGGGTATCCAAGGCTGCTGTTTCAGAATAAAACAAGAAAGGAGCCATTTCTTCTTGGGGTCTTCATCTCCCCTCTCTCCCCACCCTTACTGCCTTGGGACAGACAAGGGCTGGAGCTTAGACTTCTTGAGTGAGTGTGACTGGGGTGTAAAGCAGGGCAGTGCAGAAACCTTATGCCGAGTGGAAGTGAGGAAAACACATACAGATTGATTGGTCTCAGGTGGTCACTGCCCCACCCTCTCCTTCTAAACCCCCAGGGCTGGTGGATTATAATCTCTTCTAGATACTAATTCTTCCTAAAGTAAAGAATACATCTAAGATGCTATTTGGTAGGGCCAGGGGTGATTAGCTCTGGTTTTCTGATGCCTGGAATCCTCCACTTCTGGGTTTATCCTCCATCCTTAACCCCCACTTTGAACACATTGGTGTCGACATAGATGGAGGTCTGGCCTTCATCACTTTTGCCATCAGTACTGCTGGACCAAGTAGCCCATAACCCCAGAGGAATGGAAGCTCATGGGAGAAAAGAGAAGCACTAATATTTCCAAAGTAAAACAACAAACTGAGTTACAGATTCCATAGGAACCAGAGGTATTAGAACTGACAGATCAAGAATTTACATATATTTTAAAGAATTTAATTTTTTATATTTACAAAATAAGGAATATTAGCAATATAAAAAGAAAAAATAATCAAGTAGAAATGTTGAGTATGAATATATAATCATTGAGATAATGAGCACAATGGATGGTGATTAGTAGAATAGATTCACCTGAGGAATGAATTAGAAAAATGGGAGATCAGATTGAGGAATTCGCCTTAGCAGAAAATTATTTTAAAAATGGAAACTACTTAAGGTATAAAAGGCAAAAGTAGTCCCAGGAAGAAAAAAAGGAAAAGGAAAAAATAGATCCAAATTGAAGGAGGAAATATTTAAAGGAATAATGGAGATAATTCCCCCAGAATTAATGAATGATGAAAAGCCTCAGATTGATAGGAATCATAGCAAAAGAGGAGCAATAAGGAATATCACACTCTTAGACATAAATTATGTTAAAATTCAAGAATATCAATATTGAATCAAATATCAATTCAAGATATCAAATATCAGCATAAATTATGTTAAAATTCAAGAATATCAAATTTTACCTTATCAAAGATAAGGTAAAATTGTAAAAACCAAAACACAAAAAACACCAAAAAACAAAAACAAAAATTTCCAGAGAGAAAGAAAGAAGATCCCTTATAAAGGAATAAGAATAATCTTGATATCAGGGTTTTCAACCACATGCAAGGATGCAAGTACAGAATTTCATACCCAGCTAAACTTTCATTCAAATGTGAGGCATGATAAAAATACTCTAAGACATACACAGTCTCAGAGTATTTGTCACACAAAGATCCATGCATGAAACATTTTTTAATGACATTACATAGAAGCCAATATAAGGGATGATGGAAGAAATATGTGAAGAAAAGGTGATAAAAGATTTTTTTAAAGTTTGTGGTTGCCTTAAAAATTAACTGAGAGCAAAGAAAAGAGAAAACAAAAGCATGTCCATAAAAACGAAGAATTAAAAGTCTAGATGAACTCAATATGATAGAGTAAGGGAAGACCAAGGGACATCAGAGTATATTAATGTCCTTATCTAATATGAGAGGAGACATAGACAACTTTAAAACAATAAACTTTAAAACAATAAACAAAAAATACAAAACATGGGGAAAAGTGTGACAAATTGTAATAATAAACTAATAAAGTAGAAGAAAGTCCTAATATATGGTAACTACTAGAGATGAAAGTGAACTAACTTGCCAAATTTTTTAAAAAATCCAGTTATTTTCTATTCACTAGACACATTCCTAAGCAACATATATGCAAAAAATAAAAGGATAAAAAATGATTAATCAGGCAAGTAGAACAAAATAAAGCTGGCGTTGATGTAATACTATCAGATACTATGAGGATCACAATCTTTATGCCAAAACTAGCAAAGAGCTGTAAGGATAACTACATAACTATACCACTTACTGCTATAAATGTGAAAATCCTAAAAAACGTTTTAGTAAATCAAATTCAATAGGGCATCAAAATGATCATATACCACACTGGACTTTTCTCAGGTACATGAGGATAGGCTTAACATTAGAAAATCTGTAAGCATAATTTACCATATCAGCTAAATATTGCTAATACAATAAGAAAAAGAAATTCAAGGCTTAATAATTGAAAAGGAGGAAATAAAATTACCATTATTTTCAGATGATGTGATTTTGTGACCAACTTTCACATTTTTTTTTTTGGTGAGAAAATTAGTCATGGCCGGAACTAGAAATTTGTAAAACCACTTAGAAAAACAGCTTGGTATTATCTCGTAAAGTTGAACTTTATGGACTCTATAACCCAACAATTCTGCTCCTATGACTATGCTTAAAGGAAATTTTGCATATGTTTACTAGAAAATGTGGATAAGAATGTTCATTGCACTACTCTACAAATTAACAAAAAAATTCCCATCAATAGGGAATGATGAATAAGCTGTAGATATTCAAATTAAATGACTACAACAACAAGCAACAATATGGACGAGTCTTCAAAACATAATATTAATTAAAAAGTAAAAATATCAAAACTATTTGTGCATGATGTACTTTTTGTAATATTAAGAACAATATTAATAAAATACACTTTTTAAAGGAATACCTATAGATGAGACAAAACTATTTAAAAAGGAAAGCAAGGGAATGATGAATACAAGATACATGATGGTGGTTACGCTGGGTGGGTGGGTGGGGGGTGCCGGTGATTGAGTAAGGGAAGACCATAGGGAAAGATGCAGTCAAGCTACTGTCAAAGTCCTAGTGTTCACATGTGAAGGGTCATTTACAAATGCTTAATACATTAGATTAACGAAATAAGTAAATATAGTAGTGTCATACATGAAAGAAGGATTATGATTAATCCAGTTCTAAATCCCTGAGAGCTAAAAGAAATATTTCAAATGGGAGACTTCAGGCACTGAGACCCTAGAGGTGGAGATTTCTTTGGGCAGAACTGAGTCATGTATTTAGTGGCCATTTGCTCCATTAGCCCCGTAGACATGCCTAGTTCCATAAATTTTGGTACCAAACCTGTTGTAAAGATCATGTGCAAGGACTAAATTTCCATACTCAGACACCCTGACATTAACCAGAGGTTGGGAATTGCTTCTGCTGCAGCATAAGTATCCTAACCAGTCTCCTGACCTAAGCCCCACCCTCCCTTGCAGTTCTTCTCCATATTGCCTCCAGAGTGTTACTGCTAAATTGCAAAACTTTTCTTACATCACTATCTCTAGATCAAGTCTTTGGCAGGGTATTATAGGGCCTCAGTGATCTTTCCCCAGCAAAATAGCGCTGTATTATTCACCAATCCCTGAGTACTTCCTGCAATTCCACACCAGCCTGCCTTTGCACATGCTGTTCTGTCTGTCTGAAATACCCTTATCCTTACCTGCTGACATTTCACTCATTTTCAAATCTCAGCTCCCCTTCCTCCTAATCTATGAAGACCTGGAGGGAGAAAGCAATGGGCAGGAAGGGTGGGACTATCCAGGGGTTCAAAAATAACTGCATCTTTAACATGGACAAAGTCTAGACACACAGAGTTAAACCAGTGACAGAGCCTGCATATCACATCCAGGTTGCAACTGAGGCCTGATTCTGGTGACCTGCACCTGTGTCAGTAGTGCCAGCCTAGGTGGGCGTGAAACTCTGATCTCTTTCCCTATCTCCCAGAGGTGGTTTCTAGGCAGCAGTGTAGAAAGAGCTTGGGCTTTGGAGTCAGACTGACTTGAGTCAATTCTGGATCTACCCTTTAAAATGCACTAATTCTATGGGAATTTAAATATTAGCACTCAGAAAAATGAGAGGACAATTTAAAATAGTGCAAATGATTCTGCCTATCATTTCATTAAGTTAGCACTGTACCTCAGCAAGCATGAGAAGACACGCTAGAAACTGTTGCTTATGCAAAACCACATACACTGTACTTTACTGGCAAATTAGAGGGTTTCCAAGATAATTTTGACTGTCAGCAATGTTTACCTTATTCACCGATTTTGAAATCCTACTGGGTGAAATGCTACTCCGGTGTATGAGCTATGACTTTGAACAGGTCTCTCAATCTCCCTGAGCTTTGATTTCCTTATTCTTCAACTCTTTTCAGAGGGAGTCAGGTTGTATTTTCCAAAAATGATCACAGCAACATCTGCCATCCCATCTGAGCTCTCTTTCCACAGAGAGTGGGAACTATGTCTTTCCCCCTGCAATACAAGTGGATTAGTGACTTGCTTATAACCAATAAAGTAAAGCAAAAGGAATATAATCTGACTTTAGAGCTAGATCATAAAACGCAACCCAGCTTCCACCTTTTTTTTTCCTGGAACACTTGCTTTTAGAGCACTGAGCCTCCATGAAGAAGGAATTATTATAGAATTAGAAAGAATTTCAATTACCCTGAGGTCACCATGCTGTGTAGAAACCCAGGCCACAGAGAGTGGCCACATGTAGGTGCTCCCATCCCAGTGGAAAGAGTAGCGTCTGCCAGACATGTGATTCATGACACCTCCAGATGATTCCAATCCACAGCTGTTGAGCCCCTCAGCCTTTGTATCTCCCAGCTGAGGTCTCGGACATCATGGAGCAGAAACAAGCTATTCTTTTTGTGACCTGTCTGAGCTCCTGACCTCCAGAACCAATGCTCATTATAAAATTGTTCTTTTATGCCACCAAGTTTTGGGGTCTTTTTTTAAAACAAATTTTATTTATTTGGCCGTGTCACTTGGCTTGACCAAGTGACATGGCCTGACCCTGTCACTTGGGCTTTGGAGTCAGACTGACTTGAGTCAATTCTGGATCTACCCTTTAAAATGCATCAAATCTATGGGAATTTAAATATTAGCCCTCAGAAAAATGAGAGGACAATTTAAATAGTGCAAATGATTCTGAACTTGACATGGTCAAGTTCCCCGACCAGGGGTTGAACTCGGGCCATGACAGTGAAAGCATCCAATCCTAACCACTAGACAACCAGGGAATTCCCTGGGGTTGTTTTTAAAGCAGCAATAGAAACCAAATCAAAGATTTTTCTGAGGGGACTTCCCTGGTGGCGTAGTGGTTAAGAATCTGCCTGCCAATGCAGGGAACACGGGTTCGAGCCCTGGTCCAGGAAGATGCCACATGCCACAGAGCAGCTAAGCCCATGCGCCACAACTACTGAGCCTGCATGCCACAACTACTGAAGCCCACGCACCTAGAGCCCATGCTCTGCAACAAGAGAAGCCACCACAATGAGAAGCCCGCGCACCACAACGAAGAGCAGCCCCCGCTCGCCACAACTAGAGGAAGCCTGCATGCAGCAACGAAGACCCAACACAGCCAAAAATAAATAAATAAATTTTTTTAAAAAGATTTTTCTGAGGACTGAACAAAATAATTTACATAAAGTACCTGGTAAAAACCACACGTGCAGAAAATGGTGGCTGGTACCAGTATTGTGTTCTATGACTGGCCTAGCAGCCACTTTATTTTTCTGGGGCTAAGGCTTCTCTTTAGGAATACTGACTGAATAACTCAAAAGTTTGTTGTGTGGGTCGAATAGGATGATGGATGTGAAAGCACTTTGGAAACTGTGATGCTCTGTACAAATCAAAGGAATTCTTACATTATATTATATCCGTCCACTAATGGCTCAGGATAGGAGGGCACTCATAATCCTTCAGTGGCAGTCAGTGTCTGAAATTCTGAGATCAAAGGGTCTTGGCCTGAGGCCACACATTTGCTCCCTGTTAGAGATCATTAATTTCAACCTTTCATTTAATAAGCTTTTATTAAATGCCTACTGCAAGCAGAAAACTGTTCAATGTTGTGAGTTTTCTGGAGGAATTACGGTACTCGATTCAGTCCCCTAAGAAAATTCAGGATAGTTAAGAGGACAGGAAATAAATGTAATGCTGGTAGAATGGAGGCTTTCTTCTGGGCTTCCTAAAAGAGAGGGAGGAGGAAGAGGACTAATGAGGCTTGAGAACCTGCAATGTACCAGGTACTGTGCCAGGCTGTTTACATATTGTCTTACTCAATTCTCACGATGACTCTATGACATGGGCTATTTATTAGTAGACTTTACAAACAAGAAAACAGATGCTTGGAGAGATTAAGAATCTGTCCCAAGTTCACAGCAGTAGTAAGTCAGCCCTGAAATCCGGGTCTGGAGAGACCCCACCATACTGCTACTCTTAAATATTGTTTTCTGCCTCAAAGAATTGTTTCTCCAGGCAGACCACCAAAAAATTTCTCATCTGAGATTCAAATAGTTGCTTATTAGATGATAAAATTCCTGCCTGTTCAATTAATTTTCTTCTGAAATTTTATGTTAAAATAATTAACAATAGTATCCCATCAGCACAGAAGTTTAGCATTTACAAAGCATGTTCACATCTTTCTCTTCCTGGGTCCTCCAAAAGTACTGCGGCTGGGACCTAATGTTATACCGAAAGTCTCACAGATAATAAGTGAGCAAATGACTGCACTTGAGTTTGCTGCTACATTGTAAGAGGAATAAATATTCCTTAATGGTATGTATTTTGTCTTATGTATTACCTGATTTTAAGGACGGCGGAAAATTTTATAAAGGCTTGTCATCATGTTCCAGATGTCTTACGAATCATGATGCTTATCCTGTCAACGATACAATATACATCTCATGACACAATACGCATGTACATTTTGGACAGAAATATTAAATCCATTTTTAAAATATCTTAATAATTGTGATTATTTTTGGTTGACTTCCTGTCAGCTCAGGTGAGATGATTACTGCATTTTCCTTGAAATATGACTGGCAGAGAGTTTTTACAAAGAGTAGAAGGGTCGGTATTTCCATTTCCTTGTTTGGTTATGCTTGCAGCATAGGTATCTTCTTCAATCCACTGCTTGTCAAACCCTTTTAAGGCAGAAACCATTCTAACTCATTTAAGTTCATTTCAGAAAGGTTAGTTTAGTTGAAACTGGATAATATAACCCATAGAGCCACTTGATAGGGCTCATGCAACCTTGAGAATGTCACGATACACTGAGAGCCTAAAAAGAATGAATGTGATTGCCACACCATTCAACTCCCATTCTGCCTTCAAGACCTCTCAGGTACGTTACAAGAATGCAATTGTCTCATGTATGTATTAGCACCAATATGGGTAGCAGTGCCCATCCACTTATTAAACATTGGTAAAGTTTTCTTCCTTTTTTAGATTTATATTATAAAAATAGAAATTCTCAGTGGTTACATAAATCTACATATGTGAAAATTACATAGAACTACACACATACATATACACACACACAAATAAGTGTAAGTAAAAATTGGAGAAATCTAAACAGGGTCTGTGGACTGTACCAATGTAGATTTCCTTATTTTGATATTAGATTATAGTTATGCAAGATGCTACCACTAGGTGAAGGATATAATTCCATCTCCTTCAATTCTGTCTTTGCAACTTCCTGCAAATCCATAATTATTACAAAAATTACATAAATAAAAGTTCTTATATCTTTGTGGCAACCCAGTGGACTGTTGGATGCACCTCTAAACATGCCCATTTTGAAGACCATGGTTCTGGCTCACTGTGAGATCTGGGAAAAGTAGTTTCCTCTCTTCAGGCCATTTTCCTCAACTATAAAATGGTTAGGTTGGCTCAAAACTCTACTCATCTCTAAAATTCTAGGATGGTATATGCATGATTTTGGGGAGGTGTACATCTCTCTCAGGTTGTACGATCATGGAACATCTCCAGTTGGTAGGAGGAAATGTGGTCAGCTGTTTGGTATCAAGTCCTCTGTCCTTGACTTGAAGCCATTCACCCCTTCCCACAGGCTCCTCCTAAGGGTCTTCTGACTAAGCAATACTCAGAAAATTGTAAAATATTTTCATCAAAAACTTTGAAAAAAGCGTCACAGAGACAGGAAAAAAGAAAAACCTAACATTACCAGCTGAAGATGATGTCTTCAGTGCCAGACCTTCAGAATCCATTTAGAGCACTTGGTAGCTATACCATGATTTCATGACTTGTTCAGGCTGTCCAGAATGCTAGCTGCATAGGAAAACACCCTTTCAGCAGCTAACTTGGAAGAGATGTAAAGGGATTTGTAAGTCAGACTCAGACCCTGCAGGAATTTGCAAATGTCACCTTGACCCTGAAGGGGGAAAGTTGATTGTTCTCCAGTGCATAGCAGTTAAGAAGCTCATCCTTGGAGAAAACCAAGAGGTGGGCCTATATCTTTTTCATATCTATAGACAATCTCTTAACCTTGGTAACTTCTCAGTTGGGAAGATATATTGACTTTGAATATGGGAACCAGAATGAACAGTACTTGTCATGGTTCTCATGTTGGTCACATCTTAGAGCATTTTCAGCTATGGATCTTCCTTTGGCCAAGCTATTTCTTACTTCCCTTCTTTTGTTCTTTTTTAAGAGGATTTTTTTGAGCAGTTTTAGATTCACAGCAAAATTGAGTGGAAGGTAGAGAGATTTCCCATAAATACCCTGCTCTTATACATGTGTAGCCTCCCCCATTAACAACATCCGGCACCAGAGTTGTATATTTGTTATGATTGAACTGACACATCATTATCACCTAGAGTCCACAGTTTACATTAGGTTTCCTCCTTGGTGTTGTACATTCCATGGGTTTGGAAAAAAGTATAATGACATGTATCTGCCATTGTAGCATCAAAGAGAATTGTTTCATTGCTTTAAAAATCTTCTGTTTTCTGCCTATTGAGCCTTCCTTGCCCCCTAGCTCCTGGCAATCACTTATCTTTTTACTGTCTCTATAATTTTGCCTTTTCCAGAATGTCATATAGTTGGAATTATATGGTATGTAGTCTTGTCAGATTGTCTTCTTTCACTTAGTAATATGCATTTATGTTTCCTCATGTCTTTTCATCGCTTGGTAGCTCATACTTTTAGTGCTGAAAACATTCCATTGTCTGGATATACCACAGTTTATTTATCTATTCACCTACTGAAAGATATCTTGGTTGTTTCCAAGTTTTAACAATTATAGATAAAGCTGTTATAAACATCCATGTGCAAATTTTTGTGAGGACATAAGTTTTCAGTTTACTTGGGTAAATACCAAAGAGCGTAACCGTTGGATTGTACAATAAGAGTATGTTTAGTTTTGTAGAAACTGCCAAGCTTTCTTCCAACATGGCTGTACCTTCTTGCATTCCCACCAGTGAATGAGAGCTCCTGTTGCTCTACATCCTGGCCAGCATTTGGTGGTGTTATTGTTATGGATTTTGGCATCTAATAGGTGTGTAGTTGTGTCTTATTGTTGTTTTAATTTTCAGTTCCCTAATGACATATGATGTGAAGCATCTTTTCATATGCTTACTTGTCCTCTATATATCTTCTTTGGAAAGGTGTCTGTTCAGGTCTTTTGCCCATTTTTTAAAATCTATTAGTTCATTTTCTTAGTTTTGAATTTTAAGTGTTCTTTGTATATTTTGGATAACAATCCTTTATTAAATATGTTTTTTGCAAATACGTTCTTCCAGTCTGTAACTTGTCTTCTCATTCTCTTGACACTCTCTTTCACAGAGCAGAAGTTTATACTTTTAATGGAGTCCAGCTTTTCAATGATTTCTTCCATTGATCATGGTTTTTCTAAAAAAGTATTGCCAAACTCAAGGTCATTTAGATTTTCTCCTATGCTATCTTCCAGGACTTTTAGAGGTCTACATCTCATATTTAGGTCTACAATCCATTTTGAGTTAATTTTTGTGAAAGGTTGAAGGTTTGTGTCTAGATTTTTTTTTATATGCGTATATTCATTTGTCCCAGTACCATTTGTTGAAAAGACTATCTTTGCCCCATTGTATTGCCTTTGCTCCTTTGTCAAAGATCAGTTGACTGTATTTAAGAGAATCTATTTCTTGGCTCTCTACTTTGTTCCATTGATTTTTTTTTTTTTTTTTGCCAATACAACACTGTCTTGAATATTGCAGCTTTAGAGTAAATCTTAAAGTTGGTTAGTATTAGTCCTCTGTCTTTGGTCTTCTCCTTCAATATGAGTTGACTATTCTGTGTCTTTTTGCCTCTCCACATAAACTTTAGAATTAATTCATCAATACTTACCAAAAAAAAAAAAACTTGCTGAAATTTTTACTGGGATTGCATTGAATCTATAGATCAAGTTGGGAAGAGCTGGCATCTTGACAATATTGAGTCTTTCTACCATAAACATGGAATATTTCTTCATTTATTTAATCCTTCTTTGATATTTTTTATCAGAGTTTTGTGGTTTTCCTCATATAGATCTTATATTTTTTGTTAGATTTATACCTAAGTATTTTATTTTTTTTGGAGTGCTAATGTAAATGTAGTGTTTTTAATTTCAAATTCTACTTGTTCATTTCTGGTCTATAGGGAAGTAATTGACTTTTGTATATTAATCTTGTATCCTGCAACCTTGCTATAATCACTTACTAATTCCAAGAGTTTTTTTGGTTGATTCTTTCAGATTTGCTATGTAGACAGTCATGTTAACTAAGAACAAAGACAGTTTCATTTCTTCCTTCCCAATCTGTATGCCTTTTATCTATTTTTCATTCTTTATTGCATTAGTAAGGACTTCCAGTATGATGTTGAAAAGCAGCCTTATTCTTGATCTTAGAGGGAAAACAGACTTTCACTATGTATGATGTTAGTTGTAGGTGATTTTTAGATGTTCTTTATCAAGTCGAAGAAGTTCTCCTCTATTCCTAGACTGCTGAGAGTTTTTATCGTGAAAAAGTGTTGAATTTTGTCCAATGCTTTTTCTGCATCCGTTGATATGATCATGTGATTTTTCTTTTTTATCCTGTTGGTATAATGGATTACATTAATTGACTTTTGAATGTTGAACAATTCTTGCATTCCTGAAATAAATCTCACTTCATCATGTTATATAATTATTTTTTATTTTATTTATTTATTTATTTATTTTTGTGGTACGCGGGCTTCTCACCATTGTGGCCTCTCCCGTTGCGGAGCGCAGGCCCAGAGGCCATGGCTCACGGGCCCAACTGCTTTGCGGCATGTGGGATCTTCCCAGACTGGGGCACGAACCCGCGTCCCCTGCATCGGCAGGCGGACTCCCAACCACTGCGCCACCAGGGAAGCCCCCTATAATTATTTTTATACATTGTTAAATTCAATTTGCTAACATTTTGTTGAAGATGTTTGTATCTATGTTCATGAGAGGTACTGGTCTGTAGTTTTCTTCATCTTTGACTGGTTTTGGTATTAGTGTAATACTGGTCTCATAAAGGGAGTTAGGAAGTACTCCCTCTGCTTCTATTTTCTGGAAGAGATTGTAGAGAATTAATACAATTTCTTCCTTTGAAGTTTTGTAGAATTCACTGTTGAATCTACCTGGGCCCCAATTTTTAAAAAATATTTACTGAGATATTTATAGATTCACGCTTAGACCTAAGAAATAATACAGAGAGATCCCATGTGCCCTTTACCCAGTTCCCCACAATGATACATCTTGCAATACTATAGTGCAATATCACAACCAAGATATTACCATTGATACAGTCCACCTCTCTTATTTGTATTTCCCATTTGTGTGAGAATTTAGCATTTAGTATACACATGTATACATATTTACCACATGTGTAATCTTATTACTGAGTATCATAGTCAAGATACAGAAAAGTCCAGATTTCTTTTCATCCTTTCTGCAGCAGTTTGGACACTACACTGCTAAGTGATGGAAACTCACTGGAACACGTATCAGTGCATTACCTTAGTTTCATTTGTTACAACTCATGGGTGTTTCTAGGGTCTCCTTTGTTCTATTATCCCTAGAACTGGCCTCATAGGCCATTGCAAGGGACAATGGTTGATTTCTGCAACCGAGTTGCTGAATTCAGCCTCTTGTACTTGTCCAATACACATCACACTTTAACTGTTAGAAGCTGATGAAAATGACACAACCTCTTCCCCAGATGAAATCACCTACCTACATTTATAGGACTGAGGGATAGCACTTCAGATCCGTGACAGTCAACACAACAAGTGTCATGTTCAACTTAACTTCTGAGATTCTAAGATATAGTTAGGTCTACACAGTGCATTGATGGTTTAGAGGAAAAAGTACCACTTAATATAATTTATCTATTCATTAAACAAGTTTTAAGAGATGATTATGTGTCATCTTTGATAGGGCTACAAAGATAAATTGAGCTAAGATTTTTGCCCTAAAATAATGTATATGCTAACCAGGGAAATATAACACATAAATTTAAGTAGTGTTTTTCCCACTACTTCATTTCACAGCTTTGTGCTCTAGCCAAACAAACTACCCATTCACTAGTTACCGAACTTCTCCTGGTTTCCCTGCCTCTGCCTTTGTTCACAGTATTTCCTCTGATTGGCCTCCTCTTGCTTCTCATGACCATTTCTTTCCCTAAACCAAGATCAAATGCAAAATTCTCCATGAAGACTTTTCTGACATCCCTAAACAGCAAGTGATCTCTCTCCCCTCTAAGGTCCTTTATATTGGCTTTAAAATGTCGTACTTTGTATTTGCGTTACTTATCTCCGTGTCTGGGATCCCTGGTAGATATAAGCTCTGAAGGCAGAATTTATGTCCAGGATGCTGAGGACCCATGGCTCACCAGATACAATCATATTTTGATACAGCATGGCTAATTTCCATAGCAATTGTTACTCCTATTTCCCCTTCTTCCTCTCTGCATATGAAAATGAAAATGTGGTTATGCCGCAAATATTTGACACGGACCTTAGAAAACATGAGCCCAAAGCACAGGACAACATAATCTTCTTACATTTTTTTCCTAATATTTGTTTTATGATCCTGAAAACATTCTCAGACTTCCTGTGGCAAAGATCATTCTCCTAGTTTCTAAGCAAGATCCCCTAAGGAATTAAGAGATTGGGCAATATTCTGCTAGGGAATAGCAGAGCTGGAAGGTACCTTAGGGATTATCTAGTTCAATCAACTTGTTTTAAATACAGGGAAATTGAGGCTTGGAAGGAAAATGAGGACTGTTCAAGGTCACAAAGTGATTTACGGGCCAAGCTGGACATAGAGCATGGGTCTCTTGGTGGTTACTGCAATTCTTTGTCTATATACAATGCCAAGTTGCCAAGCTGACCCTGCTCTTACCCAACATCCTGTCTGAAGTTTCTGTCTGAAATGAGCCTAGGCCATTACAAGCGCACAGAGGGCTGTGGGAGAGGGGTCTGAGCAGTCTTTGCCCTGGAAGTGGAGCAAGGATCAAATCGGCTCTTTCTTCCAAAGCAAAACCAGCTCTTTAACTTACAGGTCAGAGAGGCCGGAGGAGAGTGCCCCTCAGCCTCAGCTTATGCAGAGCCCCAGCATCAGGGAGTATGAAGGCCCTTCTCCTGGGGGCAGGTGGATCTCCTGCTTCAGTCTCTGCAGAATGAAACCAGATGATGGGTGAGACCAGAGCAAGGCACTTGACCCAGGAGAAGCAACACTCAGTCAAGGTGCAGACAGACTCCATCCAGCATGGCTCAGAGACGTACTTCCTGAGTGACTGTGAGTCACTTCACATCCCATCAAAAATGGGGAAGGAGGTATGCAGAAGGAAAAGGAATTATGCTTTAAACCTAGTATTACCTTTGAGCCTTACAACTGCTCTTGGGGCCAGATACAGAGAGCATTTTCCTCACCTATTTCCTTCGTAATACAGTAGAAAAGCTATTTTTAAAGAAGGAATTGAAGTGGACCAGCCCTGAATATCAGACATTGTTATTAGTAAATCTGATCGGTTTCATATCTTAAAGGTGCATATAACCTTGGTCTTCCATTTCTTCTTCAAGAGGAAGCCATATGGCTTCACAAACCCTCCAGCCAGGGGAACACTTTCTTTTTGATAATCTTGCTTTGGATGTGATTTGCCCAGAGTCATGAGAAAGACAGCAGCAGAAAAAAAATTACAGATAGATTGCCTGACTCCTAGTTCCCATTCCCTGTTGTTGGAAGAACATAAAGAAAGTAAGAAAGGAAGCGGGTCTCCAGAGAGATAGAATGGCTATTCCTAAGTCTTTTTAAAAATAAGCTTCAGATAATCACAAGTTCGAGGTCAGAGGATAACTTAAGGCCATCAGAAGTTGGCCAGATAGGACTCAGGTTCTCTAGAGAATTCTGGCCTTTTGGCAGCCAGATACAGTACTGAACGCCAAGCCAGCCTGTGTTTGGGCACAGGTCCAGTCTCCAGCCCCCTGAGCCCAGGCTCCTTGTGCATCTCAGAGCCCGGCAGCAAGCAGCGTCCGTTCCTGAACATACGCTTTTAATCAGAGACACTGGGACCAGGAGGGGACCTCAGGCATGATTTAATTCCTCTCACTTTGCAGATGTAGAAATTGAAGGCCAGATTGGGGGACGGGATGTAGAATGCTTGCACGAGGTCACTTGGCAATTTAGGAAACCACACGGTAGGGTGGAAAGGGGTGACTTTGGGGCGGTAACCTGGTTTGAAATCCCAGCTCTGCCAGTTATCAGCCAGGAGACCCCAGGTAAGTCACTTAACCTCTCTGGACATCAATGTCCTAATCTGTAAAACTGGGGGGCCGGGGGCACAATTGCGTTGCCTAAATGACAAGATTTTTGATATTAAATGACATGAAAAATATCAGTAATTTGTAAATAGGAAGTTATTATTCATACTTCAATGTTAGGATTGAATTATAATAAAAACACACAGCCTAATAACAAAAGTGCACTTTTCCGAGTGCCATCCACATGCCAAGGGCTTCACATACACCATTTCTTTTAATGCCTGCTGAGACCCAAGGAGGACTCTCACCAGTAACCATACGCTTGGAGCAAGGTTTAAACCAGGTCATATACACAGCAGGATTTCAACACAGTCTCTTACACAGTCCAGAAACCTGGACCTGGGCTTCCATTCCTAGGCCACACTTGACTTCCTCTTCTCTCACCTCCTTTCTAGTGAAGGGGAAGCTCTTGGCTGTTGAGGGCAGGACACTCTTCCTCGTGTCTGTTTGTCCCAGGAGATATCACAGTGCTCTCTCTGCACAAGGTGAAATATCAGTTGAAAATAAATAAGTAAATTAATTAATTTAATTTAAATTAGTTTAATTAAATAAATAGTGACCTGATAGATAAATTAATATTTCTGTTTAAAAAATATTTTTATTGAGGAATAATGGGGTGGGAAGGCGTCTTTGATTTCTATCCAGAATCCATCAACTTTCAGCTAAGCCAAAAGGAAGATAGGGATGTTCCAAGATAACTAAGCCACGTAGAAAACCTGAGCTTGCCAAGGGTTTCAGACAAGAAGTTGAGTCTGCATAAACATAAAGAACAGACTTGTGGTTGCCAAGGGGGAGGAGGCTGGGGGAGGGATGGACTGGAAGTTTGGAGTTGGTAGATGCAAACTATGACATTTAGAATGGATAAACAACAAGGTCCTACTATATAGTACAGGGAACTATATTCAACACCCAGTGATAAACCATAATGGAAAAGGATATAAACAAAAGAATGTCTAGATGTGTATAACTGAGTCACTTGGCTGTACAGCAGAGATGGGCACAACATTGTAAATCAACTATACTTCAATTTAATAAAAAGAAAAAAAAAAAAGTTGAGTCCGCAAGTTACAATCTGGCCATTTGTAAAGAGCTCTTCCTGTTTGCTTCCATAAACATCTTCTCTGTTAGCCTCTCAACAAACTGACTGATGTGCCCAGATAACATTTCAGGACCTTCCCTAATAATGCCCCCATCCCATTTCTAGTTTAACACACTCCTTTGTTACCTGATAGGACATTGCTGGTATTTTTTCAGTCTCTCTTCGTGAAAGGACTTATCTGTCAATGAGACTGTGCTTTATAGTCAATATCCTTGGTGCAGAAGTAACTGCTCTTTCTCCCAGGATTCAAGACCCTTAATCTTCATTCCAACAATGTTGCAGACTTTCCTTCCTTGGCAGACTGCATTTTTTTGAAGATGACTGCAACAATCTCTCCCATACCATGTGCTCTTCTAGAAACTTGCCCCTCCTCCCATCAGAAGGTGGGGTCTAAGTCTTCTTTTGAATCTGAGCGGGGTTATGACTGGGTGCTAATCATTTCAATACAGTGTAAGAGACGATGTATGGTTTCTGAAGCTATGTCGCTCAAGGCAATGATGCTGTTTCCTCCTTGTTCACATGGAGCCCTGAGTTGCCAAAGAAGCAGTCCAACTGCCCTGAATCTGCCACGCTGTGTGGTCCCCACACAGAGGGACCACATGGAGGGGTCCTGAGAGATGCCTGGCCTGCCCCCAGCTGCTCCAGTACCCCCTCCCCAACTCTTCCAGCTCTAGCCCCTTTCTGAAACAACACAAGAGCCCCTGAGCCAGAACTACACAGCCCAGCTGCTACTGAACTCCTTACTCACAGTTTAAATCGCTAAATGCAGCCATAGCGACTGGCACATCCCCCTTTTTCCATCCTGCGCTGCACCTGGTTACTGTCAGTGCATCTCCGGTATCCAGGAAAACACTCGGCCATGTCCCTTTCTTCCGCTATTTGTTAGTAGCAACACCCTGGTTCCTTCACCTACCACATGAATGCTCTTAGTAAGATCACATCTCAGACCTGGTTTCCCTGAACAGAAAAAGGGGAATAAGAATTGTTTCCCAACAGCACCCTCTGAGAGGGCTCTACAGTTAATGCTTTTTATTATATTGTACAACACTCACTCCACATTCTTCTGAGAAAGTTCACATACACCATCTCGTTTTAATCTTTACAACAACTTTATGAGGCAGCTGGGAAGATGTCATTATCCCCCTTGTCAGTGGAGGAAAATGATATCCAAAGAGCTTGAATGACTTAGGTAGGTCCAAGGAGCACTTGGTCCAGTCAGAACCAGAGTCCAGATCTTCTGCTTTCTGGAACCTGGCCCTGGTCTGCACCATCCCATGGAATACCAGGGTTTCTAACCTGCTCTAGTTTCCTCTCCACTTATATCCTATCTCTCTTCCCTAAGAGTCTGTTCCATTTTTTCTGCTGCCTCTAACCAACCCTCTCTCCATCTTCAGCTCTACCAAGTTGGTACAGACTCAGCTGATCACAGCCTTATAGTTTCCCCTTGGATCATCACTCTCAAAGAAACATGAGAAGGGGTGCTGGATTGCTTTGAATTCTCCATGAATGAACAAGAGTTTATAATTCAGACAGCCAAAGCCAGAATCCATTTAGAGCTTCCCTCACTAACCTCATATATTTGGGATTTCAACCAACCCAATCAAATTAATCTCCTAGAAGTGAGAAATCCCCACTTGGGAGGTTACCTAGCCCACTCCTGGCTGACCCACAATGGCAAAGTGAGATAATAGCCAACCTGGGTCTTGACCTCCAGTATTGTGGCTTCAAAACCAAGATGTGTTTTGCCCCTGGCATTGGGCACAGAGAAGAAAAGTTGCAAAACTTCTGCTCAGCGCTTCCAGTTGAGTGCTGTTCATCACAAAGCAGAACACAGCAAACAGTCAAGGAAGGTACTTCAGCCTCTAATGGGAAAGCCATGGGCCTCAACACACTCAGAACCCAAGGTAATACACCTTCAAGTACCAAATTTGGGGTCCAAGGAAGATGGTTCTGGAGTGTTATTTAGTTCTCTTGGGTTTGCAAGGACTTAGAGAGCTTTGAGGAAGTTTCGAAGGGAAGAGTCAAAACCTATTTAGTGAACCTAAATTTTAGAAGTTGTAAGGGCACTAAGCAAATATATGATTCCAGGGTAATCAGTCCTCTCCTGTTCCTTCTTTTGTAAAGGGATGAACTAGAAGTGGTCTGAAGAGCCAGCTCTACCGTGTTCTACTGTGATGTTCTGGAAAGTTACGTAATCTTTCTGAGCCCCAGCTTCTACATCTGTAAACTGAGAATAATAGCTACATAAAGAGATTGCAGTGAGAATTAAATTAGATACTATGTGTGGAAAAGCATAGTCTTGCATCTTGAACTAAGTGGTTGGTAAATGTTTTTTCCCTTCCACCAACTCCTTCACCTTACATTCTAATATTCTCTGCTCTCTGACCAAATTTACCAGACGATTGCTTGCTTTTTTCTGACCCTAATGAAGTCAGAGAAGGTTAGTGAGGTCATGGTGCATAAACCATTCTGAGGGTCGAGGGTGAGTTTTAGGTAAATTGTGGTTTTAATGTTTAAGAAAGAGCCCATAACTAGCGGGGGTTTCCATTTTTTGGTGGCAAGATGCACAAGCACAGGTCTGCAGTAACACACAGCTTCTTGGCTCTCAGCAGTCTTGTGGCTGAAAGATGTTTTAAAAGCTCCTGTCTTCAGAAGACTCTGTTACTGATTAACAAAGTGTCGTTTCTATTTTTAGTTCCACAAAGAGAAAGGTAAGTGAAATTTGCCCCATCTCACCATCTCCAAATGGGCAATATTACTGAGCAATATTTAATGTCCTCACAACATCTGTTTGGTTTTATTTTTAATAGTTTTAGGTCCATATTGAAAGTGCAAGTTCATGGGTAATCCATATGTCCAAAATCGAATGCCCAACTGGATAATCCCCTTCCAAAAACTTTTCCCTTCCACTTTAGAATCAGAGCGTTTGTCACGTGCCACGACATATATATTGAGTGAAGAAGAGATTAAGCTGGAAAATTCTATGTTTCCAAATTACTGGTGATTATAGTGATAGGAGTGCACACTTGCAGAGCACTTTATAGATGGCAAAGCGCTTTCATTGCTAGAGCTTCTGTTAGGTTTCCCAAATACCCTGTGAGGTAGAGGTGGAAGGAAATTTTATCCCCAAATGATAGATGAGAAAATAGACAGTTTGAGGGTTTAAGTGACTTACCCACAGTCAAGGTGTGTTTCCTGAGACACGGTGCCCCAGGAAGATCTCTGGCCGATTAGAGGTACAGAGCCGAGGAGTTCATCAGTTTCCAATCCCAGTAATACGTGAGCTACATGCTGGTCCGCCCAAACTGGGAAGCTGGTAGAGGGATGCTTGGGCACTGCCCACTAGCCTACTCAGGTGCTAGGTACAGGTTGGAAGGAAGAAAACAGGAGCCCCAGTGCTCAGGGACTGGGGAGCTCAGGGTAAATGTGGTGTATGAGTTTCCTATTGCTGCTGTAACAAATTACCACCATAGACGGCTTAAAACGACACAAAGCTATTCCCTTACAGTTCTGCAAGCCAGAAGTCCAAAACTGGTTTTTCTGGCTTTAAAGTCAAAGGTGTTAGCAGAGAGGGTTCCTTCTGGAGGCTCTATACAGAATGTGTTTCCTTGCCTTTTTCAGCTTCTAGAGGCTACTTGTACTCTTTGATTTCGTCTTCCTCCATCTTCAAGACCATCACCCCAATTTCTTTTCCCATTGTCACACAGCCATCTCTCTGACTCTGACTCTCCCACATCCCTCTTACAAAGACCTCTGTGATCACATTGGACCCATCTGGATAATCCAGGAAAATCTTCCCATCTCAAAATCCTTAACACAGTCACATCTACAAAGTCCGTTTACCATGGAAGGTAACATAGTCACAGGTTCTTGGGATTAGAACATGGGCACCTTTGGGGTCATTACTCAACCTACTACAGGTGACAAGGTGGCAGGTGGATGGTGGCAGCCGTTTTTTTGCTGGTAAAGGCATCGCTCGCATGGCTGTGTTTGTCTGTCTGAAAGCCACACTCTTCGCTGCCACCTGACATGTAGAGGCCAGAATAGAACCCATGTCTTCTGATTCCAAGTAAAGTGCTCTTTCAGGCACATCCTACTGGCCATCTCAAAGCTATATTTACGTTCATTTTTTTGCAAATACCGCACCCTGGTATAGATGGTAATTAATATTTGCATAATGCTTTAGAGGCTATAATGTCCTTTTCTATTTACATGAAGTCATTTAAATCCCTACAATAGCCCTCTGAGACCGTTATTATTAACATATTTTACATATGAAGAAGCTAAGGGCTAGGAGGTGTGAAGTGATTTGTCCAAGGTCACCCAGCTGGCAAGGGCAAGACCACAATGCAAATCTGAAAAGTTCCCCCATGCGCAGCTCTAAATAATGAATCCACATTTAAGTTCACTTTGCTAGAGGTGGTAGCTTATCTTTTGGGGATACTATGAAAGCAGCTGGGATCTCCAGTATGATTTTGAGAGAAAATTAGTCAATAAATGTGAAAGTGCTTTGTAGCAGTATGACTCACGACTACACAAAGTTATTGATGGCATTATTCTCATCATCATTCTTACCATCATCACCATCCTCAAGTGCCCCGCAGACCAAGAGAATTCAAACGGGTCAACATCTCTAATTGCTGTGTTTAAAACATTGACCCCAACTGTCTCGCAGTCCCTGGGGATGGTGGCTCAGGGTTCTGTGGTTTCTTGGCCACTGTGCAGGTGTGGTTGGTGGGAGCAGAGCTCTGAATGGAGAAGCCAAGGTCCTGTGCCCTTGCAGATAAACAGGGTGACCCCTCGCACAATGAAGTAGGAGTTCCCCGAAAAATCCACTTGGTGTGAAAGGACCCTAAGACCATTTCAGGAGCATGGTGGTTGGTATTTTATAGCTTTTACTGTTTTTTGTTTTTTTGGTTTTCTTCATCTTTCTCTTTTTTTCGATGAGACCACTTGCTCTGCGTTTCAAATGTGTCTAATTTCGTGGGGAGGAGGGGGGCTGGGAGGTTCAATGGTGGGTCCACGGGAGTGAGATGCAGAGCGCCACTGCTGAGGCCTGGCAGCCATCTGGCAGGTGGAACTCCGTTCACCGCCCCCCCCCCCGCCACCCCCGCTTCCTCCCCTCACCTTTTTTAAAGAGAAGCAGCGAGCTTCTGAAATGTGCAACTTCAAAACCAGACCAGAAGTCTACTGAAAAGGAATAACCAAGGCATCCTCCAACTGCGGCTGAGCAGTCAGCCGGCCCCCACCTCATTTGAGTGAGACCGCCAAGAGCCCTCACGTGGCGCTTGGGCCACAGGACCACAATTAGGAAGCACTCCCTGCCCCTCACAACGGCCACCCTTGCTAGGCAGTGGGGACGGAAGAGAGGCAGGTGCATTCAAATCATCCTGGTTTGACCAAGGGAAATGAAGCACTAAAACAGCTTCATCCCACAATGAGTCAGGATGGGGGAAGGGAGTGTGAGGCTGGAGCCCTCTGACCCTTCTTGGGAACAAGTCTTGCTTCTGGTCACTCAGCCCTGTGAACCCAGTGTCTGGCGTGAGTCTTCAATTCTCGTGCTCCATTGCTGTGGGACAGGAGGCACTACACTGCCGGGGGCCTCTCTTAACAGTGGGTCCCACCTGTAAGCATAGTTGCTGATCAGACAATGTGTCCCTGTCCCCAGCAACTGTCACCTCTGCCTGCTCAACTCTACCCACACCTCAGGCCTGTATCCCACCTCTTCTAAGAAGCCTTCCCTCATGCCTCTGATAAATCTAGGAATCTCCTCTTCCTCAGAACCATCTTTATCCCTTCTCTCAGATACTTATGGATAACATTTTTTTAATGAAAATAATTTCTCGGGGCTTCCCTGGTGGCGCAGTAGTTGAGAGTCCGCCTGCCGATGCAGGGGACACGGGTTTGTGCTCCGGTCCGGGAAGATCCCACATGCCGCGGAGCGGCTGGGCCCGTGAGCCATGGCCACTGAGCCTGCGCGTCCGGAGCCTGTGCTCTGCAAAGGGAGGGGCCCCAACAGTGAGAGGCCCGCGTATCAAAAAAAAGAAAAAATAATAATAATAATAATTTCTCACCTATTAAGTCAGGCACCCTGCTAAGCACTTTCACACTTGCTGTTTAATTTGCTGTATAGCACCCTGTAATATTAGACAGAAACTACTTGAAGACAGAGGTTGTGTCTGATTCATCTCTCCATGCCCTACCAGCCACGATGCTCTCAATAAATAGCTATTAGGTTAATAATTTTAGAAAATTATTTGAAAAAATTGTAAATTAGTAGAGACTTTGCCGTCAGCATGGAATGATCTCTTGGTCCACATCCTACTCAAGGAAGCCAGGGTGACTTCAGTGAGAACCTGCCCTATGGGAATCCCTGCCTGCTTAAGGGACTCTTCAGAGGGAACATAGAATACACTCATGGTCTACCTTGGGGCTTCATCTATTCCAGCCCTGAAGATCTCCCTGGGGACACTCACTTGGTTCTAGAGTATTATTACCATCGATATCCTGAGGTCTCCTGAATCTCTCTCTCCATCTCCTCCATCTCTCCCAACCACAGCATTTGTCTTCCAAATGCGCCCCTCATCTCCAGTGACACGTTTGTGTAAAAGCTTAAAACGGCAGGCTGAGTAGAGAACGCCCTTTCCCCCACCTCTCACTCAAGCTTCACTAAACCTGCTCCACATCCTTTGTGTTCGGTCCCGGTTACAAGTGTTGCATTCACTCCACCTCTAGAGCTAGAAATCATGGGGTCATCTTCAGACACGTCCTTCCCTCTCCCTCCACAAGCCAGTCATCACACCACCCGGAAACTAATAGCTCTCATCCATCCTGCCTCTCCATCCACAATACCTTGGGCTCAGGCCCTCATTAGTTTTCAGCCGGACCACTGCAACTTCTGCTCCCTGTCTGCCATGTCTCCTTGCGTTATATTCTCAAAAAGCAAATCTAACCAAGACATGTTCTTGCTTAGCAATCCCTGTTGATGACCTGCTGCCTATAGAATTGAGACAAAATTCCTTGATGGGCGCACATAACACCCTTCACAACCTGATCCCGGGCTCTATCGCCTGCCTCCTCACCTCGTGTAGTTGCCCTGAACTTCTTACCCCAACATACCGATGTCTTTCACAATTTGGGGCTTTTGCACGTGCTGTTCCCTTTTTCTGGAATGTATCTCTTCCCTTCTCTGATTGGAAAACTCAGTCATGTGTCATGACCCAACTCCCATTTCACCATCTCTGTGAGGTCACCCCTCATTCCTTCCAGGCAGAACTTTTACTCTGTCCTGATCTCCCACAGCACTTGTTTATATCTCCACAATAACACTTACCACACTGTACTGTAATTTTCCCGTTCAAGCGTCAGTCACTCCATTATTTAAGATCCAGGAGGTTAAGAACCTGCACTTATTAATTTTTGATATCCCCAGGGTCTAGCCCAAGATCTGCTCATAGTGGACCCTCAGAACAATGCGAACCAGAAAAATCACTGAATATACTCAAAGGTTCTCTATGCGAAAGAAAGTATTTCCAAGATGAACCTGACTCTGATGCCAGTCCCAGCTCTGCTGTTAATGGTTAAAAGGAAGGCGGACTTTCCAGTCAGTTGTACTGGTGTTCAAATCTCTCCTCTACAACTTACTAGCTGTGTGATCTCAGGCAAACAGCTCCCAACTCTATGCCTTAGTTTTCTCATCTCCAAATGGGGATAATAACTACCGCAGAGCATTGTCATGGATTGTATAAGAAGTTGAATATGTTAAGTGTGTAGCACAGGGTCTGGTACCTAACAAGTATCCATGATTATGACCATGTATTAACTGTATGACCCTGGGCCAGTCCCTTCCTCTCCCTGGGCCTCCCTGGAAACTTCCTATACAAAACGAAGGTACAGACTGTTGTCGCTGAGGTTCCCTCAAGCCCCATCATTGCAAGACTATACTGCCATCCAAATTTGTGGCATTACTTCATTCAGCCCTGAAACTTAGCTTGCCTCATAAGATGAATTCTAATTGTTTCTTGAGTATAAGCTTTGCTCACTGTAACCAAAGTCAAATTCATCAACCATACTGGAGTTCTTAAGGGCACAAACTAGTGCCTTTGCTCTGCTGAAGAATCTGGCTCAGGATTGGGCGCAGAGAGGGTCCTGCAATCTACTTGGTAGAAGCAGTAGCAAGAAGGAAGCCTGTCTCTGTGGGGTCAGCACTGATAACAGGGACAGGACAGTGCAGAGTCCCAATCACATAATGTGCTTCTCACTTACATGACTTTATGAACTTATTTTGCAGTCCCGTGTTTAACCCCCAGCTCATTCTTATTAATGTCTTATTAACATCTTAATTTGAACCGTGGCCACCGCATTGCACACAAAGAACACACATGAGTCTATTTAAATTCCTTCGGACTCTCCTAGACAGGAGGTGTCTCTCTCCCACATTTGCACACTTAAAATTAATTTTTGACATCTTAATATGATTATTTTTGTTCTTGTAAAGTAATGGAGTAAAAAAGAAAAAATAGCTGGTTGAGTTTCTTTCCCCAACACTAGAAACAGGGAATATAGCCAATTCTTTGGAAGCCAGTTGTTTGGAGTAAGATTTGAGGTCTCGCTGAGTGAAATAATTAGGCACTTCCAAAGAATAAAGCAGCAAAGCACTGTGGGAAACAGCACACTCGGGCCATTCAGCAGAGCTCGGGCAGCTTTCCCGCTTCAGGGCAGTAAATATCTCCAGGGAGTCACCCAGGGTAGGGGAAGGAACATGAGCGTTGGGACCAGTCAAACCTGGATTTAACCTCATCCCTCCCACTTGCCAGGTATAAGATTCAGGCAATTTCTTAAATTCTATGAGACTCAGTTTCCCCATGTAAAATGAAGATAATAGTACATACCTCATGGTGCCGTTGAGAGAATTAAAACAAAGTAATGTATATAAACACATAATTGATAACAATAAATATAAGTTCTCTTCTCTCTTCTGAGAACATGGTACAAGTGGAATAAAGCTACTTATCTTTTTATCCTACCTTGTTCCACAAAGGAATTAAGACAATTTGTGCTGATGTTTCTAATATACAAAAGTGAAATTAATGTAAAAAAAAAAAAAGAAAGAAAATGAGACAAAGCAAAGTAATGGTGCTAGAGTACCAAGCTGGACTCAAGAAATCAGGTTGATTTGCAAAATGCATACAGAATCCTTTGGCCATGTTGTAGGGATGTGACAAGCTTCAGTGGTTGTAAGGTAACCTGTCATTCCAGAAAAGACCAGCCCTTCCTGATTGAAAAACCAAAAAAGATTGTTTGTCTTATGGTAAATGAGCACCAGGAGACAAAACACTTAATTTTCCTCCTCTCCCCAGCAGTTATTTCACTGTGTGACCCTATACAAATCACGTTACCTACCCTGGGCCCCCATCTCCTCATCTGTACACTTTGAATGTTGGATGAGAGGAACTCCAAAGGCCTTTCTAACCCCTACATTTTATAACTTGATTCTATTCTGCGAAATGTCTACAGCTTTCTCTTCCATGCGTTTGCAATTTACGTGACATTCTCCTTGGAATTCATCAGTCTGCTCTAGCAAAACGAGTTCTTCACTTGCAGTTGTAGGTTTACTCCCTTTTAGCCCAGTCATGGGCCACATGACAGAACTTAAGGAACCAACATTCACAGCGTAATAACCACTTGTTACTTAAATAAACCTTACAATGGAACCATGAAAAGCAATTAATGCTAACTTGGGCATATCTGGATTTATTCAGAGTAGAAGTATTTTATTCTCAGCCTTCTCTTTTTCAGTCTCAATTTCTAATTCTGTCCACATTTCATTATATATTCTATGTAATTTTTTTAATCATTTCCTTTGTTCTCAATGGGAATGCTGAAGAATCTAAGTAACAGAGAGATAGGAAGCAGCTGATGAAGAAGCTACATGTATACTCTGCTCATCGGAATCAGTTGCTCAAACAGGACTCTGGTCTTAGTCTTTAGCCATAGATTTTTGATCTGGTTCATAGCAGGGAGTCAACTGAACTGGCTTCGATTTGGGGGGGTGGGTTGGATGGAGAGGAGAGATGCTTGGACATTAGGAAAAGTTCCTCCTCTATAACATCTGTATCATCCACCACGTCCTTTGTGTCTCCTCTGAGCCTGCCCTCCTGCAAATCCCCCCCTTTTCTCAGCAGGAAAAACTATGTCTCCCACCTGCCACCTTACCTCCTACTACTTCCTTCATGATCCCTACATTCCTTCAGATTCTGTGTGCTCTCGCCCATGGCTGTCCCTCAGAAAGGGTAAGTAACCCACCCAGGAACACACAGCCACTAAGAGACAGAGCTGATGTTCAAATTCTAGTTTGCATCACCTCAAAGCCAGTAACTTAACCCTCACTATTAAACTGAATCTCCAACAGAATTTTATACTAAACTCTTCTGTGAAGACTTTCTCAATTTCTCTATTGAAATGTCTTGTGTGTGTGTGTGTGTGTGTGTGTGTGTGTGTGTGTGTGTCTCAGTCCTTCAAATATACCAGTGGTCCCCACAGTGGTTTGCACATTAGAATCACCTGAGAATATTTTAAAACTTCCAAAGCCCAAGACATACACGCAAAAGAGTTAAATCAGAACTTCTCTGGGGCTGGGATACAGTCCTCAGTAGTTTCATAAGCTCCCCAGGAGATCCAAAGTGCAGACAAGTTTGTAGTACTGCTGTAAATTGGTACATCTCAGCCTTGTATTATAATTACTGCACTATGATTATAAACTGTAAGCTACTGGAGAGCAGAAATCTTATTTTATTTAAATATGTATCCCTCACAACACCAAGATAAAAGTAGTAGCTCGGTGGATATTATTAAATGATTGCATCTGTCTAATTTAGGTTCTAACAATTTAAACATGGACAAATTAACAAAAGTCCAAATGACAGGATTGGAAATGCCTGACGTTTTGGAGTGTTTCCTGAAGTGGAAAAGGCCAACAATCTATGATTGCTTGGGGTGAAAATAGAGGACTCTGATAAGGTTTTTAGTAATTTTTTCCAATCACAAGAAAAAGTAAAATGAGAGTGGTGAGTCTCTATTTTTCTTTTTAATAAATTTATTTATTATTTATTTTTGGCTGCATTGGTCTTTGTTGCTGCGGGACTTTCTCCAGTTGCGTCAAGCGGGGGCTACTCTTTGATGTGCAGCTCGGGCTCTAGGTGCATGGGCTTCAGTACTTGTGGCTCGTGGGCTCTAGAGCACAGGCTCAGTAGTTGTGGCGCACGGGCTTAGTTGCTGCGGCATGTGGGATCTTCCCGGACCAGGGCTCGAACCTGTGTCCCCTGCATTGGCAGGCGGATTCTTAACCACTGTGCCACCAGGGAAACCCATGAGTCTCTACTTTTAATCTCTGCTAAGGAAATGGGTCTAGGCTGCCACAGAAGTTGAGTGGATTAGACCTTAGGAACCAACTCCTGATAATCCCGAGTGAAAAATTCTAGAATGCTGACCAAAGAAGTCCACAGAATCGTCTTCTCAGGAGAGGTTTAAGAAAGGATGAGACCACATGTTGCTTTCAATTGTTAACTGAAGAGGTTGGATAAAACTTCCACTGTGAACTACAAAGAGAATTTTATTTTTTCAGGCTGGCAATGTGGTGAGTTCCTGATTCTTTCTGGGGATTACAAAACAATCCACGGTATGGGGTCCAGGCTATAAATTCAGGCTTGCAGATTGCTCAAAAGACAGTTCGAGAAAGCAAAAGGCAGACTGTCCAATCTGGCTGCTCTGTGTGCCAGGAGTTATTAATTATGTCTGTTCTAATAACAAGAGCTGGGAAGCAGCAAACTCAAAACATGCAGGGAAAACAAAACAAAATAAGATGGTGCTTCGCCTTAATGAGAGGAAGTAAAAGGCAGCAGTTACAGCACCAGGCTCAGTAAATGGGGTATAAACGCTGCCAGCAACAGATTTTAGCTGCAACTGGGCATGGTCACCATAGTAGCTACAGAGGCCATGGAATCCCAGTGGACTCTCCCAACATCCGTCCAGTGACCAAGGAGGTCATCTTCTTTCCTGTGCTTTTCTGGAACAGATGAGGGAGCATGCGAGGAGTCGTTGAAGGGATTTGACAAGTTAGGATTTGCTGTTCTGTGCATCATAAATTCTCAGAGTTGGAAGGGACATCTACAGATCAAATAAATCGTCCAACCCTACCCATTACTACACATGAAGAAACTGACTTCCAGAGAGGTTAAGTGACATAACGCAGGTCACCCAACAATGGCAGACCAGGATTGGAGCTTTCTCCATTCACCTCCTTGCTGGTTAATAGTAGGTTCCCTTTCTTCCTCCCTAAGAAACTGGCTTTTCTCAGACTTGTGCCAGCTCCCTGAATAGGCAGCAGCCTCAGTAACGCATCTGCCCAGGTGTTTTAGCCTCCTTGATCTATGGGGCTGAGGATCAGCTCTGTCTGGTGGGTGGTTATCCCCTACTCTTCCTAGAACTCTTCTCATGGCTGGAACCTCAGAAATTCAGGCTCTGGGATGCCTTTCTAAGAGTTTCAATGCTGTCTAAGAGTTCTCTAAGACCAGAACCTTGGACACCTGGGCTCCACTCTGACCCACTGGACTCTGTGCATATTGAGGCCAGGAACTAGGGCTTATTCATCTTCGTATCTTGCTTGTCACTCAGAAGATGCTCTGTAAATTTAGTAAATGAAAAGGCCCAACACTTAAAGCGAGAGCTTTACAAACCGGAACTCAGAGGAGAGCAACCAGGACTGTGAAAACCTGAATAGGATAAGGGATAGATTTAAAATGAGATATCCAACTTGGAGAAGAAAATACGCACTGGGGAGCTAATTTCCCATCTTCCAATAGCCAGTGGGCTATCTTGAGGAAGACGTGGAATGGGAGAAGCTATGGAGAATGACTTCAGATTAATAGAAGCAGCATTTGGTGGGGGGAAGCAGTCAGCATCCCATCTCTAGCGAGGACCATCTCCTGCCAGAAAATAGAAGGGAGGAGAGAATCAGCAAGGGGTGGAGCTTGACCCATGATTTCTAAGTCTAAGGAACCTTGGCCACCTTAGAATAGAGGGCACTTTGTGGCACTTTGATTGGAGGAAACATTGAAGGTAAGGGGTATGTATCTGCAGTGAGCTGAACTGGAGACCATGTTAGAAAAAAAATTGAGTTCGAGGGTAGGACAAGCATGCTTGGCTCTCCTAAGATCTCTCTTTCTATAATAATAACAATACTGGTTATTGAGCGCTTCTATTTGCCAAGCACTGTATTATAACTTTAGCCTGACTGATGATGGCTCCGATACAGCAACAATCAGGAAGCCCCATTTCATACAAGTTCAACTTTAAAAAAATTGATTTTTAAAAACATGCTGGCAAGGTTTCTGTGAAATTGGCACACTCCCGCATGGAACACAAATTGAATACAAATTGAAACAATCCTTTTGGAGAGCCATTTGGCCATACTTTTCAAGAGCCATAAAACACATCTAATAATCCCACTCTGAGGGATTTACCCTAAGGAAAATAACTCTAAGAAGGAAAAAAAACCTATATGTTCAAAGCCCTTTAAAATATCAAAACCTGGAGAGAACCCAAATTCCCAGCAGTTTGGGAATGGTTGAATAATTTATGATATATTAACTCTGTGGAAAATTATGTAGCCATTAAAATGATACATGGAAGGATTGTGACAACATGAAATGCGCATAACAAATAACATTCAAGGATAAGAGTGGAACGCAAAATTGTACATGCTCTCTGATTACAGCTCTGTGAAAATACTTATGGCTAGAAATTGAAAGGGACAACAGAGAAGTATAAAAGAAGTATTTGTTTTATGAGATTTTGTAGATAATCAGTGTTTATATACTTAAAAAATGAAAACAGAGAACTCTTGTCTTAGCTAAGGAAACTTGAGAACCATTGCATGTAAGTGAACAAGCATCTTATAGGTCCTGGGCTAGCACTCTCATTTTACAGTAAAAGAAACTGAAGTGCTGAGAAAAGTATCTTGTCTACCCCACAAGGTTAGTGGCTGAGCCGGGTCTAGAACAGAAGCCCAAGGAGAGGGTCCTTGGACGGTTATATTCTAGAGACTGATAATTTGTGGAAACACTTGGAGCGAAGAGAGCAAGAGGAAAGATAGGGTTGCCTGTCATAAAAATTCTCAAATGTGGGTAGTAACATCAGTCAGCTGAGCATAACCTTATCCTCTGTCTGCTGAAGACCATCTACCATTCACTCATTAAGTACATAATGAGTCTGCAAAGGGAAGATCTGTTTTTCTGCCTTTAAGGTCATCTCCTCTCCGTCCTCATTACCATTTCCTGAGGCCAAGGTCTTGTCAATCATTCTGTAAACACTCTGTGGGCACCTGTTACGTCCCAGGCGCTGTACTGAGCCTAGAGACACGGTAGTGAGTAAGACACACGTAGCTCTGATCTGATGGGGCTCTCGTTTTAGGATTGGAGACAGACCATTCACATGCAAACAAATAAACAAGATGATTTAATACAGTAGTAAGTACTATGGAGAAAAAAACAACAACAGGAATTTGTGATGAAGAGTACAGTTAGCGGACAAGTACGGAGGGTAGTAAGCAAGGAGGTGATGTGATCTGATTTATATGTTTGAAAGCTCACTGTCTGCTTTTATTATTCTAAGACAATTACACCAGCCCTTAGCAAAGGCTGGCCAAAGAGGTCTTAATAACATGTAAATTTTATTTGAAAGTTTGGAAACTTTCAGAAACCCACTGTCAGCCCCAAGATCAAGCTCAGACAGTAGGCACAGCTACTGAGACCTCCACCTGAGGCTCTGCACCAGTTTCGCTGCAGCCTCAGGACATGTCCCACCTCCCACCCCACACAGCCTCTTCCGGAACCCCTGAGGATGCTCACTGCCCTACTAGCATGCTGCCCACTCTTCTGAGGCTGGGCGTTGGCACAGGCTGCCCTCACTCTGTGATACCCTCCTCCCTCCTTTATAAAACCCTTTCCCTTCCTTTAAGGTTGTGTTTCCCTTCCTTTAAGGTTATGCCTTCCCTTCTTAAAAGTCTTCTCCCACTCTTCCATGCAGAGCAAATTAGTCACTGCCTTCTATGTGCTCATAACACATTTTGTTCACACTTGCATTATAATGTATCACACAGGATTGTAATTATTTGTGTGTGTGTGTGTGTGTGTGTATGCATGGCAAGCAGAGAACATGCCTTAGTTGTGCTTTCTATCCAGAGTCTAGCAGGGCTGGTCACCTACTGTTAGTGGCTACTTAGCAAATGGGTTGACTGATAGACCACTGGATGGAAGGATGGGTAGGTGGATGAAGGAATTACTAAATGGATGAATACAGTCTATCCCCCCTCATTTTAAAAGCAAGACAGTTCTAATCTGGTCTGCCATCTGTGAAATGAAGAATCAGACTAGGTGATTCTGAAGGTTACCTCCAGCTCTGATGTTCCAGGTTCTGAGAGTCCATAAATCACGAGTGGCTACTGCCATTGGAATCAGAAAGCCTTCCTGGCTTGACTGCTTGAGAGAACTCAAAGGGCTCCCAGGTTCATGATTAAGCATCAAAATTCCCCTAGAGCCCTGCTGCACCGGGATAAAGAAAGCCTGGGCATGGGCTGGGTGCCCTCCTGTCCCAGCTGGCAACGCTCATAGCCTGACATAACTGCTGAGGGAAGAAGACTCAAGCAGAACAGGTTTCGAGCTGGCTCCGCAATAGTACAGCTATACATGCCTGTAAATTTCCAGGGCCGAGTGAGGGCCTGGAGAGGCAAGCATGGGCCACTATGTTACACAGCTCCAGCGGCTAGTTTTGCTTACCCATCGTCTGTGGGTGCGGTTGTCAGGACAGACTTGTGTAGATTTAGGTCAGAGGTGAGGACAGAAATAATTCCTAACTCAGCTTTTCATGGAGGAGAAAAGAGTGAGGACACAGCATTCCCTCCTTATCGGGCTAGAGGAGAAGGTGACCAGAGATTCAGTTCAAGCCAGAGAGCCTGTCTGCATGGCAGCCACATGCTCGGCCCTCTGTCAGGGGCTGTGCAGAGGGCAGAGAGAGATGAAATGGGTCCCAACTGTCCTCAAGGAGTTTATACTTGAATGAGGGAGGTCAGTGGTGTACTTAAGAGACGTAAGTTCTTTGGGGAGCAGAGAAGAAAGGAAGTCCATGTGGATGAAGGTTGGGGAAGGAAGGAAGGAATACTTCACAAAAAAGGAGGTGTATGCAACAGACAGAAATGGCACTGACCGTGTCGGTCAGGAAGAGTGCTCAAACAAGGGCATGGAGGGATCGGAGTCAGAGCAGTGGAGGAAGGTGGGCAGTGTGTTTGGCTACAGCAGAGGTTCATAAGAGAAGGAAGGGGAGGGGGAGGTTTCACCATGCTGGAAGAGGTGGGGCAGAAGGGGTCAGCCAGCTGTTAGACACCTGCCTCGTTATTTATTCACACAATATTTATCCAGTGCCAATTTTTGCCAGGCCCTGTTCCTACCTTTGAGGGTCAATATCCAACGTTTAGAATGCATCCTGTAAGCGATGGGACCCACTGGAGGATCCTGAATGGGGATGAGTTTGACAGTGTGGAGAACCTTGCTTTTCCCTATATGACTTCTGTAATCCCTTCCTAGGAGGTTACGTGATCAATTACTATTTCTAATCAACACAAGACTTTTACAGGAAATATCAGGATACACACACACACACAGTTCTGAGAATAAGTCTCCTGGAGTTAAAAAGATGTGATATAGAACACCAGATACAAAACGTACCTTTCTGCCAACAGTAAGAGCAGGAGTTGGGGCCCCAGACGCTAGGATGGGTCTCCTGTGAGATCTCCTCTGGAAGGCAGTAGAGATCTTAGCCCTCTGGTCGCTCATGTGCAAACAGCAGATTCCCAGGCCCAGGATTAAAGGCAGGAGAGAGCTTGCAGAGACTGGTAAGAGAAAAGAGACAAGTCAGAATTTGAAACCAGGGAAAAGAAAACACTTCTAAACCCAAAGAGCAGCTCATTTTAAAGGGATTGAGGCCTGCCTTTCAAAAATGTAATCAGCATTCAAATCATTCATTTCCTTCTTCCCCTTCTTACGCAGGGAGTGGCTTTACCGTAAATTAATCTGGAAGTTAAGTGAGTACAAACTTACTTTTCAAAGTATCCAAGAGGCAGAAATAGGAACGAAGCAAGCTGCAGAACAGGCAACGCAAAGAAAGATGCTAGGAATTGAAACTCGTCTGGTGGCTGTTTATAAGTTTACTGTTGCTGATGTGGGGAGTTGTATGGCTCTTGGCTTTTTTTTTTTTTTTAACATCTTTATTGGAGTATAATTGCTTCGCAATGTGTGTCTTGGCAATATTTGAAAAGTTTTCATTTTGACAGGATGCTGGGGACGTCATTGGTCCTTTACCTTGTGAACTGTCTGAGAGCCACGGCCAGGCTTTTATGCAGAGAAGACTTTGAGAACCTTCCAACAGTATTGATAACGATGGCTTCCCGGAGTCCATTCAAAAAGGGGACATTTCTCCTCCATCTTGACTTTCCGCTGTGCAGAAACTCTGCCTAGCGGTAGGAGTCAGACCGCTAGGCAGAGCACTGGCCTTAGCCTAGGACATATGGGTTCTGCACCAAGTCCAACCCGTAACAGCCACGAGACTAGCAGAGTCACACTCTCTTTCTGGGCCTTAGTTTTCTTTTATAGGAATCCAGGGAATTCGGCGTGTTATTTTTGTGGCCCCTGCCAGAACTAATGAAATGAACTGTGAATTGAATTTGTTCAGACGCTTTAGCCAATTCAATGAATCAGATTCCTTTTTTTCCTGATGTCCATGAGGGAAAAAAAAATGGTAAAACAATAACTTACCGTTTACCAGACACTAGGCTAATATGTTTACATTTATTATTTCACCAACAACATAGTGATATCCAGGACGAAATGATTCAACTGAACCACAACAACAATTCCGATGGCCTGGTGGGGAGTTAGTACAGAAGCAGCCCAATTTTCCACACGTTCTGCATTTGCACCCAGGATCCCAGAAAATGAGGTTATGATCTTAATGCTAATATTGAATGCGAATAGATGTTGAAGTATCTTATGAAATATCAAAGAAAGTTTAAATCATACCAGCGTATGATTTCAGTGTTTAGCAAAGTGTGTTGTAATTAACTATTTGGAAGCCAAGCATCAGTAAATGATATAGACAGTAAACAGACAAACCAGAATTTTCCGTTGCCCAGAATACCCCATTCCCTAGCCATCTCAGGTAAATGGGAATTTACTGTGGCGTCAAAATAGTAGTAGCCTCTACAAAAAATACACAAATCAAGTTTCACTGCAAAGTAAAGGAGATGTTCCAGCAGAGGATTACTGGACTGGATGTCAATATTATGACATAGTGTGAGTGTGCTTCATGTTTGGTAATTGCAGTCATTGTTGCTTTTCTTGTGGCCATCCATTTACAATGCTTGGTGTCAGTTGATTTATCTCTTGTAAAAATAAAATACAGTGTACGTGTGAAAAAATAAAAAATAAAATAATGGTAGCCTCTGAAGACTAGATTCTGGGAGTCTCAGGCTTACCAACTGTCCAGCAACGGGTCAACTGCAGACTCACTGTCCACTGCAGCTAGGCATTACCGGGACCCAATCAGTCTCCACTTCAGAAACCATGGGCGGTGTTTCCATGGAGCTCTGCCCGAAAAGAGGTGATCTAAATCTTGCATGAGAGATGTACATCAATAGGGAGCTTTGCCTAGAACACTGTGACCTAAAAAAATAATATTAAGGAACTCAGAATGCAGAGTCAGTTTCAGAGACACCAAGTGACCTTGCGCAAGGCACCTTGTAGACTGCCTTGTTGACCGTACTCCCCTAATGAATGGTGACTGCCTCCAAGAGTACCTGGGCCAGTGAGTACGTGCCCCAGCCACGGACAAACATTCTAATATTCACTGCCCTGTTGTTTAAAGGCAGCCTACTTCTTCTATTAATCATCTTGCTGTTTATTCGTTCTGGGAAGGCAAGCACTGCTTCACAGAGGGAAATATCGCCTAGTGGTTAGATTGGAACAGTATCTTTGCTGCATCTCCTTTTGAAGATCCTGCCCTTTTTATTTTTTCAAATCCCTTAAATAAAGCTATCCGTGATACATTTCTTGTGGCATTTAGGGACAGGAAGGACTTGGTCCCCCTTCACAATCCATACATAGCCATTCTTCCTTTACTGAATGAAAAGGACTGCATAATACCGCGCATTTCCCTTTTTGTCTAAGCTGCTGGGAAGCTTAAAATCACACTATACGCTTCAGTAAAGTTACTCTGATTCTGAGTTTTCTTCCTCCTCACTGTCCTCTTCTTTCCTGGCCAGGTCTTAATCTTTTATCTGTGTTTTGATGAGGCTGTTGTCTCTGTGTCTTATGAGTTACTTTGGATACTTTTGGGAAGTGCTACGCAAATAAATCAATCATGTGGGTTAATATGTTTCATGAGTGCTTTCCAGGCGAGAAAGTTTGGGAGATGAATGCTTATTCTACGATGAAGTCTGAAATTTCACTTCTAACACAAATTAGTCATTTATATTTAAAAGCTTATATGTAATAACAGCTATGGACCTTTGTATAATCCTTACCACTTAATAAGGCAAATGCCTTCATATATGTGCCGTCATTTGTAATTAGTGTTCTCCCTTTATAGATGAGAAAAGTGAGGTTTTGAGGGATTAAGTGGCTTGCCCGAAGTCACAGAGCTAGTAAACTCAGATCTTCTGACCCAGAGCCGTGTCTTTTGTTGGTCCCCACTCCCCGTATCACCTTGTCTCTCACTGGTTTCCATTTAAACCAGCATTCGTCTTACTATCCTCAAACAAGCTGTTTGGGGTTTTTTAATGTGTCGATCAGATAGAAACAAAAGGTCATCTTAGTGGTTGTTTCTCTTGCTGAGATGGTCTGCAGGCAGTCTGGAAACCACTGATTTAAGGTCTAAAGGGTCGAGCTTGAAATGGTTCTTCTAGAAAATTTGAGTTCCCCTCTGTCCTCCTGGGGTTCCATGCTTCAGTTTAACTGACACATCATGTGCAACCCTGTTTGAGGTGTAAAGGGAAAATGGGGAAATGTGATCTCTAACATGCCTTTCTCTTCTAAAGAAGTTATTTACGATACCTCTCCTAGGCCTCCCCTGTCCCTGAGTGGAGCACAGAATACCAAATCCATAGACTGTTGGGACAGTTGTGGAGAATGACTCATTGCTTCTGAGGGCTGGACGGTGTGGAAAAACACATGATATGGTTTATACTCAGAACCTCAGGGTCAAGTTGGTCCCCCAAGTGGGTCAGCCAGCTAACCTGCTTTAACGTGACTTTGAAAATGAGGTAAGTGCTGCATTTGAATTTTTCTTTCCTCTCACTTCAGGCCACCCACCCACCACCAACTGTAAGTTGAAAAGCTTTGGGGATAGCTTGTCCAGAAGGTCCACTGCCTATAGAACCTTCTGGGAGGCCAAGCACCTTAAAAGAGGTGTGCATCCGACACCCTTCTTTGTGATCTCCTGCTCCAGGCTTGGCCGGATCCAATTCTGGTTTCCCATTAGGCCTCAGATCCTGCTCACAGTCTGGGGGCTGGAGAGACTAATCTCAAAGGGCTAGAAATGAGTCAGTTTCCACACTCAACTTCAGGCGTGCGGCTTCCTGAAGCCCAGACGAGGAAGCTCTGAATTTCAAAGAGCAATTTTTTTTTTTCTTTGCATACCATATCCGGAACTGAAACCACCAATTCATTTCACTTAAGATCTCACACTACACTCAGATCATCAATAACATTCCAGAGATAAGATACCCAGGCTTGTCAGCCGAGTCATTCCGTCTCTGTCACTCTCTTTTCTCTTGGTGCTAATGTTGTTGTTTTTTTCTTTTTCTTTTGTTCAGTCCTGACAACACAGAATTTGGAGGCCTTCATGTTCTTCACAGGTGTTTATGAGAAGTAGGAGGCAAATACCTAAAACTGCTGAGGGTTTGGCCCTGCGCATAGCTTTCTGCTTTCTCTTGCGAGTCAGCTGGGCTGTGTGTGAGTTAAGGTCCTAGATTCCGTGTCTCATTCCAGGGGGCAACTGACTTTGCTGAGAGATTCCACACGAAGGTAACAGGTCACCTCACTAGCCCAGGAAAGTGGTTAAAAGATGGAGTGTGTGGAGAGGTATATGCAAACCTCAAGAAACAGGAAAGTGATGGAAAATGTATACATCCTCCCAACGCCAACTGACACATCAACCTATTAGGGGGGAGAAGGATCTCTACCATTTATACAGTACCTTACAATTTAAGCTACTTTCTCATCCTTTATCTCTGTTCATTCTCACCAGAACTTGTGAGATTATCCAGACAAGCATTATCCTCCCCAGTTTAGACAGGAGAGAGTACCCAGTGCTAGTAAAAATGATGGGCCCAAGCGGTGAGAGTGGAAAAGCCATAGACCTCAGATTAGAAGCCAGTTCTATTCATTCAAACTCCAGTATTCTTGTAACTCCCTTTTAACCTTATATATAATATAATATTACATCATAATCCATGACCTAATGTTATGTAGTCATGTGTCGACATTTTTAAATTTTAGGTTCTTATAGGTCTGGGTTAATGGCTGTTGGTCATTACTTTTTGTACAACCCTTCTAGGTCTCTGCTTTCTTTATTTAAAAGGTAGAGGAAGGCATTAAATCCTGTGTTGCTTTCAGATCTAACGTTCTGTGGGTCCCTGTGTCAATGACTACTGAATCCATGGGATTACCCAAAAATATTACCCAAAGGATTCACCCTGGAGCACCAGTGCCCAGGATGACTGTAGTATAAAGTAAAAATGGTTACCATGGTCAAATAAGTTAGAAAAAAGCAGGATTATTCAAAATGAAACAGGTTGCTTTGCGCTGGCCCTTCTCAGAGCCTTTACATGCAAATCTACGTGGGGAGGGAGACTATGGATGTAAAACATTCCTCTAAGGATTCACCCTGGAGCACCAGTGCCCAGGATGACTGTAGTATAAAGTAAAAATGGTTACCATGGTCAAATAAGTTAGAAAAAAGCAGGATTATTCAAAATGAAACAGGTTGCTTTGCGCTGGCCCTTCTCAGAGCCTTTACATGCAAATCTACGTGGGGAGGGAGACTATGGATGTGAAACATTCCTCTAAGTTAGCGCTAGAACGTGGATCTCATGGAATTAATGTTCTATGAAGCCCATTTTGATAAACTGATAAATAGTGGGAAATTCTCTGATGATCCCATTGGTCTTTTAAAGCAGCATCACAGATTCCAAGAGAAATATTACAACCACTCCAGCACCACCACCACCTCCTGCTGCGCCCCACACCAGTGTTGTTACTTGCTAGGCCATGGTGGGTGGTCCTCCACTCTGGGTACCACCTAGCCTGGAGCAATCCAACTGCATGATCTGGATAGCATCACTTCAGCCACAGAAGCCTCTGTGCTGAAGAGAAGCCACCACAATCCATCAGAAAGAAAGCACTGGCACATGTGGCCTGAATATAGGACCAGAGGCAGCTCCTTTGATTGCTTTGGAAAGTTACTGCCCTTTCATTTCCCTGAGAACAGGGTACCATCATCCTCTTTTCGCGAGAGAAGAAAGGTGAGACCGCTTAAGGATTTTCCACTCTATCTATTGTCATTCTGACTCCTGTGGCTCTTCCAGCATCCTTCCTCTTTGGAAAAAGGAATTCTAGACTCTTGGAGAGACTCTGGGGTAGAGCACAGGGGTTTTTATCTGGTCTGTAGCCCTTCTCAGCTTGACTCTTCCTTTCAGCATCCCTTCCACAGCCCCAGGAGGACAGCTTCTGGGTTGACGTGCTCTCCTCTCAGAGGCAGCCTGGCTCCGTGTTTTAACAGTTTAGATTGTCTGAAAGCTCTAAACCACACTTTGTCTCATGAGAACTTCCTGCTGTGGTTGGCTCCGAAGAAGTCTGATCCTGCCTCCACCAGCATCCAATGTGTTGCTGCCAATCTCACAGGTGACTTGACTTGTCTTAAATCCCTATCTTAAAAGTCCCATGAGTGGCATGTACTTCCATTCTCAAGCCCAAAGTATCTTGTGAACTAACCTTCTACCGTCTCTTCCCATCTTCCTTGCTCTAGAGGAAGTCTTTGTGATGCCAAAGATATTATTTACCTGTTTGATTAGGGATCCTCCACTCTGAGTGTAGACTTCCTGCTCTGGGTTTAGGTCTGCAAATGCCATCTTCAAGTTTAAGGTAGTGTTTCTGCTTTTGACCTCAGCCACATTTGTGCTTGGTTAGAGATCGCAAGTTATATGATAGACTGAGACAAATTATCTTTTGTTCTAAAATGACATGAAACTCCCTAGTGCTGAACTATGCAATGAAACTTCGGGCTGAAAGAAGGCATACAGGCAAACACATTTAAAATGACCTTGGGACTTCTGTTTTATTTGCAGGAAGAAAACAATTCTTATTTTTCCCTTGACTTAGGTAGATGTTTGGCACTTCTTATCAACCACCTAGGTAGTGCTTTAAGATTTTACATGAAAATTTCACCTTCATTATCTTATTTATCCCCATAACAACCATTCAAGCCAGATATTATTGTATCATGTTATTACGCTTTATGGGAGCACCGTGGTTATGGGCTACTGTTAATCTTTTGTTCTATTGTTAGAATCCTGGACTGTGATTCAAAAGTTCTAGGTTCTAACCCCTCCATGACCTTCGGCAAGTCACTCTCTCTTCGGACCTCAGTCTTTCCAAAATAGAAGAGGTGGGGGGTAAACTAGATGAGCTTCAAGGACCCTAATCATGGTTGGCCTCTTGCGACTTCTTGTCTTTGTTCACAGTGTGACCAGAGAGACAAAAAACACAGCTGGATCCAGGAGGGCAAACCTCTCCCCAGTATTTGCCACACTGATGGCAAGTGAGAAATATTATCCCATTAGCTTTACATCTAAAAGGACAACATGCCCATAATCGTTCATTACAACTGGTACAGTGACAATCATTTTTTTTAATATAGAAATCTTGCTTGGTTCAAGTAAAGAAATGTTTGAGAGAAAGTTCAAGTTTTGAAACTGCTAATACCTTCCTGCGTGTGGGACGCAGTGGGGTGGGGAACAGTAAGCCAGACAGTTCATCTTAGGGGTAACCTCTTTGGTTTATGTAAAATATATGACTCAAAGCAAATTCATTCTTGTAGGCTGCCATGCCTGAAGGAGGACAAAGCCGTGCTCAGAAGAGATTGAGCCATTCATACAATTAATCAGATACATCTCTGTGTTGTATGTCACGAAGTCTAGTTTCCAGAGGAAAGATCATTTTCAAACCACATAAATGATGATGCTTTTGGAAAAAAAAGAAAAAAAAAAGCAACAAAAAGGAAAACCCACTTCTCAGTGTAAAGATTTCACTATGAACTCACCTATTGTTTGTATTTTACACCCACGGTCTTGATGCCTATTATCTCTGAAATCATTTCAGTTTCCAAAAATCATCTGAAACACTCCTGCACCTGGGGCTTTTGATAAAGAGTCCAGCTTCTACAGAGAGAAAGAGTAAAGTGTGTGTGTGTGTGTGTGTGTGTGTGTGGTGTGTTTGAGATCGAGAGACAGAAAGATGAGTTTGGGGGAGAGGGAGAAAGTGAGAGCCTCTTGTGAGTTGCACAGCCTGGACACCTGGGAAGACCTGAGTATATTTCACCGTAACATATGAAAAAAGTCTATGAGCGTGGGTCTTCCCTCCACAGATCTCTCTCTTGAGACTGCAAGAAACTTTTCGTTAATTTTACTCTGATGCTAAGAATAAAAATAATGATGAATGTTTTTGAGCACTTACAATGTTCCAGGAACTTTTCTAAGAGTTTTAATACACATGAAATCACATATTACAAGTCTATGAGGTTGATACTATTCTTATCACATTCTATAGATGAAAAAAAAATGAATCACAGAGGCGTAAGCTCCCCAATCTCTGGCTTATTAACACTGAATTAATATCTTGCCTGACCACCATGAAGACTGGAGACGCCACTTCCTCTGGGAAGAACTTCCAGTGAGATGGACTCTCTCTCCTCTGAACAGCTTCTAGCTTTCTCGTGGCGTTGAAGCACTGCCTGAAACTATAGTAATCTGTGCACATGCCAAATCATCTCTGGAAGACTCTAAGTTCCTTATGATCAGGGTGGAATTAAAATTATCCTTGTTCTCCCACAGCCATAGCAAAGTGCCTGGAACTGCATAGGCACTTAGGAAATACTCGTTGAATAAGTGAATGAAGAGACCCAAGTTTCAGACCTGAGTTCTGACAGTCGTGTTAGAAAAATCAATACAGCCAGCTCTCCAGGATCAAAACCGGCTGAATCTTGAGACGACTATCTGTGACTTTTAAAATAAAACATCGCGTTTGTTTTTAGCCTTGCAGGATTTTCCTCTGAATTCACCTTCACCTCTTAGATAGTTATGGTGTGTGCCCTGTCCATCTGACCTGAAAAGTAGGTTTCAAAAGAAATACAGTAATGAGAGAAAGAAAGCTTAAGTGATGTCTAGTTCGGAAGTTCATGGTACACCCCTCCATTGCTGATCCTGAAGTTAACTTTATACAGGTTAAATAGATATAGTTCTTCTTAGCTTTCTTCATCTTTTTCGAAATAGAGCAGAACCCCATTTAAAACACAGGTTAAACCTCATCCCCAAAGCATATCAAGACCATATAGAAAAACTGAGAGGTAACAAGATGTCTCTGTCTCCTCTTATAAGGAGCTCCTCAAAACAGATAATCCCCCAAAGTTGCCCACTTTAACCCTTTCATTTGGCAAATGGGGATAACATGGCTCAGAGAGAGGAAATGAGTTGCCAGAGGTGACAAAGCAATTCAATTTACAAAATGAGGATCAGGGAACTCTTAGGTGAGACTCTTTTCCCTTTTACATTATGCTAGCCTTCATGGCTGGGTTACAAGTCAGTGATTCCTGAAATGAAGCTGATTACATTTGAGGTAAAAGTTTGATTTGGGTTTGACAAAGTCCTCGGGTGTAGGCAAGACCAATCATAAGGAACTGGATGACGGGGCGGGGGGGGGGGCGTCTCTAATTTTGATCACGTATTAAACATTTGTACTTACTAAACCATGGCAGGAAAAATTAGTTGGCTGGCATCAAAAGAGCATGAATCAAATTAAGGAAACACTCCCATTTACCACTGCAACAAAAAGAATAAAACACCTAGGAATAAACCTACCTAAGGAGACAAAAGACCTGTATGCAGAAAACTACAAGACACTGATAAAAGAAATTAAAGATGATAAAAACAGATAGGGAGATATACCATGTTCTTGGATTGGAAGAATCAACATTGTGAAAATGACTATACTACCCAAAGCAATCTACAGATACAATACAATCCCTGTCAAAGTTCCAATGGCATTTTTCACAGAACTAGAACAAAAAATTTCACAATTTGTATGGAAACACAAAAGACCCTGAATAGCCAAAGCAATCTTGAGAAAGAAAAAAGAAACTGGAGGAATTAGGCTCCTGGACATCAGACTATACTACAAAGCTACAGTAATCAAGACAGTATGGTACTGACACAAAAACAGAAATCAATGGAACAGGATAGAAAGCCCAGAGATAAACCCACACACATATGGTCACCTTATTTTTTTTTTATTGAAGACAGCCTCTTCAATAAGTGGTGCTGGGAAAACTGGACAGCTACATGTAAAAGAATGAAATTAGAACACTCCCTAACACCATACACAAAAATAAACTCAAAATGGATTAAAGACCTAAATGTAAGGCCAGACACTATCAAACTCTTAGAGGAAAACATAAGCAGAACACTCTATGACATACATCAAAGCAAGATCTTTTTTGACCCACCTCCTAGAGAAATGGAAATAAAAACAAAAATAAACAAATAGGACCTAATGAAACTTAAAGGCTTTTGCACAGCAAAGGAAACCATAAACAAGACGAAAAGACAACCCTCAGAATGGGAGAAAATATTTGCAAATGAAGCAATTGACAAAGGATTAATCTCCAAAATATACAAGCAGCTCACGAAGCTCAATATCAAAAAAACAAACAACCCAATCCAAAAATGGGCAGAAGACCTAAATAGACATTCCTCCAAAGAAGATATACAGATTGCCAACAAACATGTGAAAGGATGCTTAACATCACTAATCATTAGAGAAATGCAAATCAAAACTGCAATGAGGTATCACCTCACACCAGTCAGAATGGCCATTATAAAAAATCTACAAACAATAAATGCTGGTGAGGGTGTGGAGAAAAGGGAACCCTCTTGCACTGTTGGTGGAAATGTAAACTGATACAGCCACTATGAGAGCAGTATAGAGGTTCCTTAAAAAACTAAAAATAGAACTACCATATGACCCAGCAATCCCACTACTGGGCATATACCCTGAGAAAACCATAATTCAAAAAGAGTCATGTACCACAATGTTCACTGCAGTTCTATTTACAATAGCCAGGACATGGAAGCAACCTAAGTGTCCATTGACAGATGAATGGATAAAGAAGATGTGGCACATATATACAGTGGAATATTGCTCAGCCATAGAAAGAAACGAAATTGAGTTATTCGCAGTGAGGTAGATGGACCTAGAATCTGTCATACAGAGTGAAGTAAGTCAGAAAGAGAAAAACAAATATCGTATGCTAACACATATATGTGGAATCTAAAAAAGAAAAAAGGTTCTGAAGAGCTTAGGGGCAGGACAGGAATAAAGACGCAGACATAGAGAATGGACTTGAGCACACAAGGAAGGGGAAGGGAAGCTGAGATGAAGTGAGAGAGTGGCATGGACTTATATATACTACCAAATGTAAAATAGATAGCTAGTAGGAAGCAGCCTCATAGCACAGGGAGATCAGCTCAGTGCTTTGTGACCACCTAGAATGGTGGGATAGGGAACGTGGGAGGGAAATGCAAGAGGGAGGAGATATGGGGATATATGTAGAGCTGAGTTACTTTGTTATAAAGCAGAAACTAACACACCATTGTAAAGCAATTATGCTCCAATAAAGATGTTAAAAAATTTTTTCAAAAAAGAGCACGAATCACTGTTCTCACCAGCAATAAATCCAATTGCTGGCACAGAAGAGATCAAATGCAAAATGATGGCTGAGGTTGGAAAATGTTGGCCTCCCTTCGTCCACAGTTCTTCTGTCCATGTTCATGCTGGTAGAAAATGTTACTTTGCCCCACAGTGATGGTGAAGGCTTTTAGAGTCGTTATGATCTTGAAATGCTTCTGGTGGCTAAAAAGCCATCAAAATTGAGCAGCGCCTGAGCAGATGGCAATGACCAGCAGGTGAAGTTTCAGCCTTGACCCTGACTCTGTACCTGACTTTGGACGTGCCTCTGTGGGCTGCGTTTCCCCCACCTGAAAATTGAAGAGGTGGGACAGGGGATGTGCAAGGTCCCCTCCACTTCTAGGATTCACTGAGCCCATGAATGTGTCAATTCCTCCTTTCCCCAGTATAGTTCTGTGAGTCCTCAAGGGAGCAGCAGCTCAGAAAAATGTGATTTCAGCTAACAGTCTTGACACCAAGAATTACTTTTACTCCAACTCTTGTAGCCATGGGAAGCATGCACCCATTTTGGAGTCCAAAGAATGGGCTCCATTCCAGTCTCAGCTCTACAACCTAGGTGATCTTAAAACAACTTCAGTTCCCTTTCTCAACCTCTGATTCTTCCTCTGAAAAGTCCAGGTAATAATACCTGTTTCACAGAGTTGTCTTGTGGGTCAGATGAGATTTTAGATGTCAAAGTGCTTGTAACCTGAAAAGCATAAGGGGTTGTGTAGGGGAGGATGAGGATGAAGATGTAGATAAGGGGTTATGAACGCTTTTTGATTTTCCATAGAGATACAAATGAGCTATAGGTTCACGGTCAACAAGTAAGGGCAGGGACGGAGATGTGCTAGCTGAGTGCTCTGCTCACCCTGAGAACTACCCCGGCGGCTCCTGCATAACCCTCTCCTTCCTTTCCACCGTCACCCCCGTCTCCCCGGTCCAACAGAAAGTGTCACCCGTCTTACGTCTTGTGCCTCTCTCACCCCCACCCACCTCACTGCAGACCCAGCTGGAGTGTCAAATCAAAACCCCTGTGCAGATGTCTCACCCTCACTTCTTTAGTCTTCTAGACCATCTAAAAGAAAACAGCAGAGGTGCTCCCTCCGCCTACGCATTTCCCTTTGTTTTGAGGGCTGTGGCAGCCCGGTCCTGTGGCAGTTAGAGCTCCTGGCAAGAAAAGCAACTCCACCTCCAAGTCCTCTCTTGGCGCTTGAGTTCTGGGTGTTCAGCAGGTTACCGGGCATTTTTCCAGTGGTAAGTGAGGCATGATGGTATCTGGTAGGCATGACACATTGGGTGGAAGACAAGGCTTTTCACATGCAGCCACAAACTGATGAGCTGCAAAGGATATTAGGACCTACGTGGATCAACTCCCCATTGGTTACAGATGCACAAACTGAGCCCTAGAGAATAGAAGCAGCATGTAGTGTCATTTAGAAATAGAGCCAGGAGGATCTATAAGGATATCTAAGCCAAATTCCTCACTGGACAGATGAGGAAACTGAAGCCCAGCGATGCTAACACACCTGCTCTTGAGTTGAAGAATTAGTACCAAAACCCATAACCTCCAGTTCAAAGTTCAGACCTCATTTCATGAGAACTACACATAAAATACATAGTGAGGAAACTGTGTACATGAAATACAGCTTCGGAGGTGATGTAGATCAAACAGTAGGTTATTATATTCATGTAAATTTGGGGAAATAAGTTTATATCCATATTTTGGAATTCCCATTTTACTCTCTAAGAGATTCATCATGTGTTCCTGGGTATAGGATGTGATGAAGAGCATAATTAAATTTGTGTTAGTGGTTTAAGATAGATGGGTAGGCAAAGCATAACTACTAAGAATTTCTTTTATTCCAACCCTGAAGCCCAAAGGAGCCATGTAAGTGTCAATGTTCTATCATCAGGAAGCAGCTTATCTGTGATGGGCCAAAGCTAGACCTTACAGGGTGAAAGTTAAGCCTGGAAACAGAGGAGTCTGTATGTGTATTGGATCCGAAGCCTATTACTTACTGAAGTATTTGTGTCACTTTGGGGCCAGATCAGTGGTGTGCTGGTAAATATTTAACAACTGGCTCTAAGTGGGAGGGGTGTGGTAGGAGGAAAGTCCCATTTGCTGTGTTTTCCAATATCCTTGGTATAGATATTCCCACCACAGCTACTTTCAAGTTACTAGTGCAACATTGCTGAGTGTGTAGTTTGGAAGAGATGCACAACAGTATGTAATGGTTCTAACATGCAGATAAAAGCAATATTAATAACTTCAAGAACATATATGATAGTAAAATTTCATAAAATAGATAAGAAGCGATGAGTTTTGAGTATTTTCTACCATTGTTTTTAATGTAATTTATTTGTATGTTTACATGATTTAATTTTTAACAGTAGCTGTGCTTTCAACCCGTTCATCAAATTCCTGATCAGCTCCTGTAAGCTGGAACAAGTCAGGCCCCAGCATAGCACTGGGCCAACAGATCTGAGTTTGAATCCTGGCCTATTGTTCTGTCAGCCATGTGAGGTTTGGTGAGGTTTAAATCTCCTTTTTTTTTTTTTTTTTTTTTGCGGTATGCAAGCCTCTCACTGTTGTGGCCTCTCCCGTTGCGGAGCACAGGCTCCGGACGCGCAGGCTCAGCGGCCATGGCTCACGGGCCCAGCCGCTCCGCGGCATGTGGGATCTTCCCGGACCGGGGCACGAACCCGTGTGCCCTGCATCGGCAGGCGGACTCTCAACCACTGCGCCACCAGGGAAGCCCCTCTCAATAAACATTTTGCAGGAATGTATTTTATAGGTGTTACCTGTGGTACATGATCTTCAGTATTAAGTGCTTTGGGATTCAGAGTGCCTCAAACATGACTCCTGCCCTGCTCGTGACGAGCTTACAGTCTAACAGAATGGAATATAATGGACCCCAGGAAGCATAATCTAGAGCAAGCTATGATCAGCTCATAAAAAAACAAAAAGCTTGGGAAGGGAGAGAAGGAAGGATTCTTGGAGGCAACAGCGTTTGAGCCATAGATTTCAGAATAGACTTGTACATACAGAGATGTCCAGGAAGGGAGGTGCCAAGAAGAGAGAGGAAAGGGAGCAAAGGCAAAGATAAAGGAACACGGAGACATAGATAGGAGTATAAGATTTGGTGGAACAAGGCATATAAGAAGGGGCGCTGGAAAGATTGTTGGAAAGACAAGCAACTTCCTGATCATGTTAGCCTTGAATGCAGAGGAATTTGGTTTCTGTTCGCCTAGGTAATGATGAGCCTGGGGAAATGTTTTCCTCTGACACAAATCAGATTTTTGGATTACCAATCATATTATGTGAAATATTTATTGACTGAATAAATTTTTATGGTCACTGTTCTTCTTTCCTTTAACAGGAATCGTTAAGAGTTAACCAGATAGTGAAATGCATTCTTAAACTAAGTAAATTTCCCCTGTGGAGAAAAAGTCCTGTGGTCAGCGATAGAAGGTGGCATTATAACTCCCAGAGGAAAACAAAATCATTACTGAAAGCCTTTGTTAAATATTAGGAAGGCTCAAACCAGTGGCAGTATTTCATGAGTTTTGAATTGTCTGCTGCATCCCTCTTGCATTATGCTTCACACACAAAAAAAGTCATATGACCTACATCTTTATCTGCTCCCGTCTTCAGCTTCTATATATAGGCTTTGGTTATGAATGTTTTTTCCTATGAAAAGGTCAGACCTTGCACATGTACCATCAATGCAAAGCCCTGCTTATTAAAAAGCAGGCAGGCGAGTTTGTAAAAGTCATTGAAGTATTACTGATGTAGGGAAAAGCTGAAAAAGAAATGGCCTCCCAATTTTCTCAGAGAGAAGGTGGGGAAACCTCTGTCTCGTGATTACAGAAGCATTATTTTCCTTCTGGCTAAAGCACCCCGTGGCAGTCTGTGGCACCCGTTTACAGAATCGGGCTGGGACACCCCTCAATCCCCAGCTCCCTCATGCATGCGGGTGCACAGACTCACCTCAGTCAGAGAGACACTGAGCTCTGTTAACCCCTCCTCCACACCTCAAACCCCCGTGAAACATCTGGAGGTGAAGCTGGGGAAGGTAACTCGGCCAGAGAGATGCAAACGCAATTTGGGGTTTCCGCTGAGTACAGCAGCCGCCTTTGGCCAACATTGCAACACCAGAGAGAACTGGGGGAGAGTTGAACTCTTACTTTTAAGGCAAAAGTTCACAGGTTCAAATACCATTCTAATGTCAGCTGCTCCCTGGGGCTAACCTTTGAGTCTGGATGTTCTGATAAGATCGAGCTGCTTTAGGAAAAAGGCCTGCCTTCCATTCGGTTCCTTTCTCAACAAGGTCAAGCTCTTTCTTGGAATGAAATTATTTAATAACCAATGTGAACTAGATAGGATGCTCGCTTTCTTTCACGGAAAAGAAACTGAAGTTCTAAGAGGTTAAGTGGCTTGCCCAAGTTCACTCAACAAGTCAGGCTTCTGCTGATTCAACATGTGGCCTAGGAACCAGTACTGGGATGGGCAGTGTTGTCATTGAAAGCAGTAGATGCCATGTGCCTATCCTCAATTAGTTAATATCTACCTGCTCAGACAAGCCTCACAGGAGACCTTACAACATAAGGATCACCAGGTGACGGCGAGTAAAGTATTAAGTTGAAGGTCAGAAGAACTTCGTTATGGATTTAGATCAGATGCTGTCAGACACTTATTCGAAACAGACACAGTTCTGACCTCATGGAACTTGGACTGGTGGCTGCCTATGCATACATCACAGATTCTTTATATAATTTTTTTTGCTCACCCCTTCCTCCCCTTCATCTGCCCCCTAGGGTGTGAGCCTCTCAGGACAGGAGGCGTGCCTAGCCCACTTGTAAATCTCACTGCCTGACGCCCAGTAGGTATTGGTTGCAGGAATGATCTGTGAGGTTTCCCTCACAGATGTAAGATCACAGATAAAAGGGATAGAGGCTTCTTAAGAGGAATTAGAGTCGAGCTTCATTTGGAGCACTTCACCTATTTCTTGACTGACACAGTGATTCTTGAAGCCCAGCTCTTGGACTTTGGCTGCAGAGGCCCATAAACAGTAGCTCCTTCTTTTCTTCCACCTCTAAGCTCTGTGTCTCACCTACTTGGCTGGACTTCCTGTCCCGAATTGCTAAGTCTGTCTGGGTCCTGAGCCTCCCAGATCCAGCCCCTCTGGTCACCCACAAAGTTCCCTTGCTGACACCTAATGCAGGTTTTAGGCCCATGGGGGCTGCCAACTTGATGATACTGAAATAAAGATATTCTCAGTTTTGAATAAAGCAGTGCTGAGCGCTTTATAGTTAAATAAGAAGGAAAAGAAAAGAACAAAAACTCATTTTAGCAGGAGGAGCTGTCCAAGGAGAGAGCAGGCTGCTTCCTGGGACGACGATTCCCCATCACCTGAGGAGTCTGCCAGAGGCAAGGTCACCTCCGCAACAATGAAGTGGGAGAGTCAAGCATGGATGGAGACACGTCACCCCTGACAGCCTTTCAACCCAATCTTCTGCGACCACATCTTCATTCTTCACCATTTTGAGTATCAATGATGCACTAAATCCCTGAAATTTCATCCCCTCTTTTCCCCGATGAGGGGTCCAACTTGAAAAGTTCACTTTCATCTAACTACGTCTTTACTAGTCCACAGATTATGGTAATAGTGGTGGTCCAAGATGAATGGTTTTCTTCTCTTTTGTTAGTTTAACTCTCTTAAAATTCCACTTTTGAGGCACTGCTCACCTGCTCTGGAAATTTCATCATTTCCTATTAGCTCTAGGTTAAACCCCTATCATTCTAGCCTGGCGCCCTAGATCTTTCACCATAAGGCTCCAGCACTTCACCTTTTCAGCCTTACCTTGAACTATTCTTTATCTACCGCTCTGTTCCCTAGTCTGATAAATGCAGAGCCTCTGAATCACTCTTCATCTTTTCCATCTCCTTACGTTATTCTGATACAGATCATATTTGTGGTATCTATTTCCTTATTTGTTTATGCTCCTATATCTTCATTGTCATGTACCCAGTGCTCAGTCTGGCTCTCAGGCCACATTTATGGGCTGGAATTAACTTGAATTAGAAACCATTTTTCCATGCAGGAAGGCAGAAGGGCACATTGGTGAAGAGCACAGATTCTGCAGTCAGTCTCCCTTTCTGTGAGTCCTAGCTTTGTCACTTACTGGTGGAGTGATCCATGTCAAGTTACTTAAACTCCCAGGGACTCTGTTTCCTCATCTGTAGAATGGGAAAAATAACTCCTGCCTCACGTTATGAGGTTTAAATGAGTTGGTTGTATGAAGTGCTAACTTCAATGCCTTGCACACAGCTATCCACTTAGGTGGTGCCTATTCATTCTTTCAGATGCCCTTTAATTCTCCCTCCTTCATGAATATTAATTCTATTTTCCATGTATAAAGCACTTCAGAGTTTACGAAGACCTCTCATATGTGTTTTCACATTTAATCATCACAGTAATATGGGAGGTAGGTGTCTCCATCCCCGGAGAGTTTTAGTGACACAGGTAAAAGCAGGGGGTGGGGGATTGTGACAGGAACTCAGAGATTCTGGTTCTCAGTCCTGAGTGTATTCAGCTTCAACATTTGGCTCCTGGTCTGGCCCAGGGGGCTGGCTGTGGCACTGTCCAGCTCGTTGCCCGATAAGCCCCACCCCTGCCCTAAGGGAAGGGTCCACCGAGACCCAGAGCCGGTGCTACTGTTCCTGCAGTGTCTGAGCACACAGACTGAATTTCTGGACCAGGCTTTGTCTTATTTCAGCGGCGAGGGGGGCGGATTTACTAGCTTCACGCACTCCCTGGAGGCTCTGCGGTTTCATTTCACCTCCGCTGCAGATTGTTCTCTGACCTTTGCTGCATCTCTGTATGCAAACCTTTCTCACTGCAAGACACCAGGTAACGCAACCACAGAACAGAACACCCAGGTTAGAAGGGAGCTTGGAGATCATTAAGTCCACTCTCCCAAAACCATCTTACAAATGAGAACAGGGAGTTGTAGGAAGGGAAATTACTTGTCCAAAAACCCCACTAGTTTATGTGCTCCTTAAGGCAAGGTCATGCTTAGGCCCTGGAGAAATAAGAGCAAGACGCTTGCTTTCAGGAAACACATAGTCTAGTAAACTATGTTGTCCTCATTGTCTCCAATGTCTAACCCAGTACTAGCTAACGTATGCAGTAGGTGCTCCATAAATTCTTCCTGAATAAATGAACAATGAATAAATGAATGTCACTGGTCAGTCCCTGGTTAAACTGACCCTAGACCCGAGGCTCTAGATTTGCAACCTTGGGCTCCCCTCTGCTCATGCTTTCTGCCTTTCCCATTCAGGTTCACGTCATAGGCTTGAGAAACAGCTCAGAAACATGGCCAAAATGTGTGCAAACAGTTCTGCCCATGATGTTTATTGATGACTCCCAGGTAGATTCCCAGTCATCTTGTAGAAGAGTTTGCACTCCTTCTTTCTCCCGAAGTGATGGAAGCTAAGCAGAGAAGCAGAGATACGGCAGAAGATCAACATCTACAGACCGAGGACCTGCCCTGTGGGAGGCCGGTGACACCTAAAATGTTCCTGTGTCTTTGCTGCACAAACAGAAACCAGCACATGATGCGTATTGGTTCATGATGGATATCTTAACGTGTTTCAAATTTTTCCTGATTTTACTCATTTCATAGAATGTCCAAGCTGCAGGGTGCCTTAGAGATAACCGGGCTTAATAATCCCTTTATAGGACAGCTGGAAAAGAGTCAAGAGGGGGAGATTGAGTGGCTCACAGTCACACAGCATGTCAGCAGCTCAGACTAACCTGGAACCCAGGCTTCCTGGACTCCGGTTCAGAGATTCTTTCCATGTCCCATGGTGTTAGACTTGGCATTAAGCCAGCAGACTACCTGCGTGCAAGCTTCTCAAGAGTGCAGGTTCTGTATGACTTACCCATCTCTCTTGCACTGCTAGCATTAGTGTTTTGACTTCACAGAAACTCTTTCTTTCTCAGCACTGTGAAGTTCTCAACGAGTTTTCATGTTCATTCTGAGCCCCATTTTACAGATTGGGGAGCCTCAGGTGGTCCAAAGGGCAAAAAGGGCTCATGGTCTCGGAAAAATGGTAGCAGGACACGAACCTCAGTCTTCTGACAACCAGTCCATGCCCTTCCTCTACACAGCATAAGCAATTCAATAACTCTTTGGTGACTAAAAGTGAATGAATGGTGATACGATGGATGAATGAATGAACAGCTGACAAACATAGGAATCAACCAATCACTCCTGGGGTTTCCAAGATTTTTTTAAAAAAATAACTCCAGACCCTCACTCTGCTTGGACCCATGACAACTTACTTCAGCTCCCTCACCTTTGGTTTCCCTTCACTTGACACCTCATATGTGTGCTTAAGGGAAGAGGAAGAACTAGCAGCACCTAACCCCCCTGATCTTTAATGGGCCAATCATTCCACAAAAGCGTGGAGGCAGAAATTTAAACCTCCCCAATGTCGCCATGCAGAGATTACCACTAGTTAATATCTTGGTGAACATCTACTCTTCTTCAGTCTTTTTGTCAAGCGTATATATAATTTGTTTAATGGATTCATGCTGAACAAACTGCCTAGTAATCTGTTTCTGTCATTTAATAATAAATCACAAATATCTGGTTGGGTCATAAGTGGGTCAAGTGGGAGAAGCAGCGTAATACTTTGACAACATTTGATCTGTTGAGTAACACACAGATGTTGAGATCCCCCAAAACTGCTTCCCATCGACTGTTTCAAGGGCCCAATGAAGGCATTTCGCTGGGTTCTGCAGAGGCGTTCCTGCCTCTAATATGGCCATGGCTAAAACATGGTTAAGATATGAGTAATTGAAATAGCTTGGAATAACAGCTTTCAGTTTGCACGCACACCCACTATTATATGTCAGTCAGTGCACTCAGGCAGAGAGAGAGACATCGTACATCTTGGATGGTCTTTGTAGCAACCCCGGAGAAGAAGCATGGCTCACGTCATTATTGTAAAGATGAAGAAATTTAGGATCAAGGTGATTACGTGTACCTGCCTGGGATTTTTGTTCTGCTGTTTTTTTTTTAAATAATATCTTCAGAAATACAGTAAGTCAACAACTATGAGGCAATGTTCAAGGGGGGGTTTCTTACGTTTGAAGATTAGCAGAGGATTTTATCCATTTGTACTGGAGTGGAGACTTGAACTCATTTTTGATCTTTCATTCCAGACTTTTCTTTACGCCATGCTACACTGCCTTGCTGACTTAGGTTTGGAAGGTTGGACGATTTTCGTTCATTTCATAGAATAGAGTATACACATACGAACGTGCCCCACCTCGACCAGCACGAGTGCTGACGATGCATTCTGTGGCCTCTACGGATGGGCTGGCTGCCTGTCACGTCTGTAAACGAGGTTTCATTTGATTAATGTGGGCCACTGGTCAGGACAACCTCCCCTGCTCAGTGAGGCGAGGGCCACGGGGCACGGCTGGCTGGAGGACCAGAGAGAGGTTGTGATTCATTTCTGCCCCAGGCACCCACCTGGTTGGCCTGGTGCAAGGCTGTGGGACCAGGGGAAAGTGAGAGGCTGCAGGCGTCCTGCCTGTGAGCCGGGCCTCAGGAGTAATAGCGAGAAGAGGGGTGAGAGTAGCAGCTGCTGAGGTGGATATTTATATAATGACTCTCTGTGCTCGAGGCAGGAAGTGAAACCGAGGTTCTGCTGAGACACTTTCCTTCCCCCCCACGACTGCTGCCCACGGGCGGCTCCAACGGGGTGACATGGGGAGAGCCTCGGAGGCTTATGCCCCAGCGTGTGCAGAGACAGATGCACCGGGCTTGTTGCTGGGATGTCAAAGCCAAGGATCTGCTCCCAGATCCCAGAGACCCCCACCTCCCTGGTGTTCTCAGCTTCGGCCCCCTTTTCTCTCCACCTAGCTCCCCTGTATGATGGGGAGAGGTCTGCTGTTCTCCTCAGCTTTGCAGGAATGCTGTGAGGGTGCATGAGATAACATCTCTAAACCCAGGGCCAACCAGGCCTCGCAGCGGAATTAGCATCAAGCTCTTTATTACATTTCTATGACCGTTTCCAGCACTCTCACCTGTGGTTTCTATGGACGGTTGTTCCCTGACTTTTCTACCTGCCTCAAGCAAACCTTCTGCCTCTCTCCTCTGCTTTCCTTTCCAGCAATCCTTTTCAGATTGTCTTAGGCTTCAGAGCAAATATTCCCAATGGTGCCCACCTTCCGTCTTGCTTAAGCCCTGGTTTAGGAATTCTATTCTTATCTCTCTTAAAAAAAACGTATTTTAATATAGATGGTGGACCATCTAGAGAGGCTTTCCTATTCTGCTTCCCACCTTAGTATGGGGGATTATTTGAATCATGGAGATTTCACAGTTGAAAAGGGCCTTAAAAATGATCTAGTCCCCTGCTTCTCAACGAGTGAAGGACCAGCAACAGCAGATGCATTGAGGATCTTGTTAGAACTACGGAATCAGAGGCACCTCTCCAGACTTACAGAACCAGAATCTGCAGTTTAGAAAGATCTTTAGGGGATTCATATGCACGTTGCACTTTGAGAACCACTGCCTTAGCCCAAGATGCTCATCACCTTGGGCTGGAGGAAATAAGGGCTCGAACATGGAGCTGGACCTGCGCGAGGTCACACAGCACGAGAATGTCGTCAGGATGGAACTCAGCGAACTGTCTAGTTTAAGTCCCTTTCCTCTGTACAAGGCCCTAATGAAGATATAGTTCCAATGCCAGCACTATGAAACAAGCCGGGCAATCTCTTTCCCTTTTTAATGTTTTCTCTAATTTTCATTTATGGGTATTTTTACAATTTACTTCACTAATAGAAGATCAATACAAATGATTTTCCATCATCTCCTTTGAACTCCTGTCTGGTCTAAGTTGCCATTCTAGTTGCTGAGTTCTACAGAGTCTGATGTGCTTATTTGAAGGGATAGCCACCTAGAGTTTATTTGGAGGGGAGCTTCTGAGTAGCTGGCCAGGAAAGAAAAATGTGTTATCAGATGTTTCAGCTACCTCAGCCTTGGCCCTCCATGACCTTGCCAGGAAGAGCTATGAATGACAGCATATCTTAGAATCACAGAATGACAAAACTGGAAAAGACATTACAGATCATTTCATCCAACACTTTCAAGTCGCAGGTGGGGATGCTGAGCCGTAGAGAGAAATGATTTGCTCAGTTTTTTTTCCAACAAGTTAGTAGCATATTGGAGGCAAGAGTTCAAATCTCTTGCCTCTCAAGTCAGGGCTGCATGCTATGTACTTCTGCCCACCCCCTCCCCAAATAAACGGAATGGACAAACTAAATAAACAAGTCATCTGGGCCAGAAAGCATCTACCCCAGAATTTTGGAGGAAGTCATGGGTAGAATTGCCATGCTAGTTGTCAAGAATGCACGTCCGGTCATTATAAATGGCCACTGAACCAGATGGAATGTCACGCTGCCAGTGGGTTTCCCACCCATCTGTAGGGCCACCTGGGAAGTATAAGCTACTAAACCTCATTGCCGTGTCTGGAATTCATGAGAACAGGTGGGATCATGGAAATATAAAAGCATAACCTATCAGGGGAAAAAACCAGAAGGACTTTAACAAACCAATGTTCTCTAAGTAACTAGGGCTAGGGTCTAAGTAGGGGACTATTGAAACTCAAGGCTTTCAATTTTCATAGATTCAAGATATCCGTGACTGAATTTTTACATCAGAGAGCAGCTTGATTCCAGAATTGTTTGTCATGATACTATGTCATCTTTCACAAGGATCATGGAAATAATATGGTAATATTTTTGTTGCAACCTCCCCAAATAGAGACTATTAACAAAGAAATCTCCAGACATCAAAAATCACCCAGAATTGGGTTTTAATTCATACTTTAATAAGAGGACTTGGAAGAAAGAAAATAAAGTAGTGAAATCTCCACCTTTGCAAACGTCATGAGCATTTCTAGTCATCATGGTGCCTCATTTTCAGACTACCTTAATGGTTTCACCATTAATATTTCATCAGATGCTCAAGGTGCACCTGTGAGCTGAGCAGACTGAGCTCTATCATCCCCCATTTGAGATGAGGAAGCCACGCTTCAGGGAGCAGAATGTGTTTCCAAACCTTACATCACTTGAATCCCATTTGGACTCCAAATCCAGTGCACTTTTCATTACACAGCATTGCTTCTGGGAAAAGAAATACCACAGGAAACAACAGCTTCTAATATCTTCACATCTCTTCAGAAGTTACAAAGCATCTAGATAGCTCCGTGACACGGGGAGGAATGCAACTGGCTGTTGAGAACCTGCTGTGTGTGACGAGGGGCTATATTAGATGCTCTATATAGTTGTCTCATTGAATTATGACCATGACTCTTTGAGGTGGGAGTCATTTTTTCTTTCTGCATATTAGGAAACAGAGCAAGGTTAGGCAACTTGTCCATGGTCACAAAGCCAGAAATTGGTGAAGCTCAGACTTGAAACCTGAGTCTATTTAGGTTCAAAGCCCTTCTAGGTCAAATATTTCTATTATCTCAATGTGACAGTTGAGGAAATGGACTTAGAAATGTTAATCAACCAAAACTGTAAAGCTACTAAATCATAGAGAAAGAACTCAAACTGGAGTTCCCTGACTTTAAATCTCAGGGGCATAAAGATCTCAGGAGAATGGGGTGGGGAGGGGAGGATGTAACAACGGAGCTTCAGTTTGGGAAAATAGAAAGCAGTGCTCTTAGGTAACTTATACCCTAATCTCTCTTTATAAAATGATGGACACTAACGTATCACAACTCAGGAAATAGATTTAAGTTTCTTTCATTTCACTTCTATAAACAAGTACCAGGTACTGTGCAAGCTACTTGCATGGATCTTCTCTTTTTTGAGTCTCTTACCAATTTTTTGGAGTATAGTGTTCCCCATTTCCAAAGGAAAATTAGTGACATGTCGAAGGTCACATAGCTAATAAGTGACAGGGCAGAAATGGAGATCAACTTGACAAATCTGAACTCCAGTAGCTTAAGCTGAGGGACTTGGGTTTCACCAGAAAGAGTATGGAAGCCAACAGAAAGACATTATCCTATGATCAAATGATAGCAGTGTGTGGGCTCAGGAAAGACATGGCAGTTACAGTCATGGACCTTCAGGAAAAATTCAGTGGAGCTGGGGAGGTGGGGAAAGGACGGAGGACTATTCAAATCGTCAACGTGACGGAGCTTGTCGGTAAAACAGGCAGACTTAACCAAATTAGATGTCCTCAATCAAAAAAGAGAAGGCTGAGAGGAGATACTACAATGCTTGATCGAATGGAACTGCGCACGTAATCAGCAAATCTCAGAAAAACAGAACTATCCCAACCTCCCCTTAGCCCAAAGTTTACAAGAGTTAGATTCAGTGAAAGTGAAAGGAAGTATACTTTACGTAGTAGGTGGTACCTCAATGAGCGCAGAGGTAGTCACTAGCTAGAAATGGGTTTAAGAAGGGATTATTTAAATACCATAGAGGCTCATAAATTCCACATGGGTTTATTAAAGATGAGTGAGAACTTAAAGTCGACCTGGCCTGACTTACCACCTCATGGGCATCCACTTGTTTACGTCCAATGGCAAAGAGCTCGCTTTCTCCCAAGGTAGGTGATTCCAGCTGTTGAGAGCTCTGCACATCAAAAAGTGCTTTCTTAGGTTTAAACAAAACTTATCTCTGTTTACTACATTCATTTTGGCTCCATCTCTGCCTTTGAGATGCCACACAACAAATCTGAAAACTCTTCCTTTTCACGTTCCTTCAGGTGTTTAAATCCAGCTCTTACCCCTATTTGTTAAAGTCAATGTCATGAACAAAAGTCATACTTAGGCAGCAATTGTTTCGGGGGGGGGCACTTTAACAATTCTGAAGGAAGAGTATAATGTCACATTTCCAGCTTTCAGAGGGCTAAAGAGTAAGTATTAGACTGGAAATCAGGAGACCTAGATTCTAGTGGTGTTCAGTAACTTCTTATATGAAGTCCATGTCACTTATCTGTCACTAATTAGTAAAGGGATCTTAGAGGGCAGGGACCTCACATTTCTGGACCGCAGGTTTTCTCTCTCCTTCTCTCTCACTCTCTTTCTCTCTCTCTCTCTCTCTCCCTCTCTCTCTCTCTCTCTCTCACACACACACACACACACACACACACACACACACACACACACACACACACATCCCTTGCTCCTTAGCCTTCAGAATCATCTTCCAAATGCCTTTTGGCTATCTTTATTCTCACATCCAGCAGTATGTTTATACTCCAAATGGTCCACACCAAATTCTCTCCCTCCAACCCTCACTCCTTTTTGTTTCCAGCTTTATTGAGATACAACTGACATACAACACTGTGTAAGTTAGAGGTTGATTTCATATACTATATATTACAAAATTATGATCACCATAGCGTAAGCTAACATCTGTATCAAGTCACATAATTCCCATTTCTTTTTTGTACTGAGAACACAATATCTACTCTCTTTGCAGCTTTCAAGTATATAACACAGTATTGTTAACTATAATCACTATGCTGTACATTAAATCCTCAGAACTTAGTCATTTTATGGCTAGAAGGTTGTACTGTTTCACCAACATCTCCCCTTTCCCCTATACCCCAGCCCCTGATAACCACCTTTCTAGTCTCTGTTTCTATGACTCTGGCTTTTTTAGAGTTCACACAGAAGTGAGATCCTATAGTATTTGTCTTTTTCTGTCTGACTTATTTCACTCAGCATAACACCCTCAAGGTCCATCCATGTTATTGCAAATGGTAGAAATTCTTTCTTTGTCTTGGCTGAAAAAATACTCCATTACACACACCACATCTTCTTTATCCATTCCTCCATTGATGAACACTTAGGATGCTTCCATGTCTTGGTGGTTGTCAATAGTGGACCACAGTTCTCTTAACTATAAGATAAAGAGGTTGAACATGATCATGTTTATTCTCCCTTCTGTCCATGATTCTCTGGCTTCAGCTTAGTCAGCCAGTGGTAGTGGTGAAACCTTAATCCACTTCTGAAACTCTCTTCAATATACCATCAGTGGAAAGGAGTTTTATCAGTCCCTTAAGAAGGACCAACACAACTGGATGGAAATTTCACTGACCATGATTACTGGCCACTAACTCTCTCACCCCCATTCCTTGTGAAAGCAGGTTCATCTAAGGTTAGAGCAGATTTCATCAGACTTTTGTTAGCTAAGCTGCTTATTAATAGCCAGAGAAAAGTTAAGTAGAAAGCAAGCAACAGACAGAAAAAAAGTTAAAAATTTAGTTTCAGACCTTGGAACTGATCCATGAGGCAAGGACTATTCAATGGTCATATTTAAGGCCAGTAACCCAGGGTCCCTACATGAATGGGAGTTACACAAGCAAAGGGGTTTTCTGTCTGTGAAACCCTATGAGAACGGTGAAACATAGGAGTGTCCCCAATCATTTGTGCTACAGAAGGTCACATGAGCCAAGGGACAGTACTCCAAAGATTTAGGTATCCAGAGACTTCTGAGGTTTCCCAGCTGGTTAATAGCACAACTAAAACTAAACTAGCTCTCCCAGCACCCAGTGTTGTGAGAGTTCTAATTTTACAATTTATTAAGCAACTACTACACGCCCAGAATACTGCTAAGCTCTTTAAAACAGCTTATCACATCTCATCTCCATTATAAACTCAGGGAGCCAGAATTTCAGCTATCTTGTTCATGATTTTATCTCAGTCTCGTGAACATCACCTGGCACATAATAGGGGCTCAATAAATATCTGTTAAATAAATTTAAATGAACATTAATAATATAAATGATTAATATTAATGAATTATTAATATTCCCATTTTCAGATGAGGAAATTGAGGCTCAGAGAGAGAAACTAATGAAAATAAAAAAGGTTAGGAAACATCAGAGCTAGCATTTGAACCCAGGTTTTCTGATGTCAAGGTGAATGCTTTTCTCAGTAGAGCATAACTGCCTCTCAGCTTAGTTACCTTAAAAACCTACTATAAAATTGGGGTTAATCTCTTCGAAACATAAAGTAAAATTTGTGGAACAAGCATGAATGTCTTAATGCTCATCTTTCTGCCACTCAAAACCTTCAGATATAATTGGTGACTGTAAGTTCTCTACCCATGAAAGCAACATTGACGAGATTCGAAAGGATTCTAATAAACACAAACAAACAAACAAAAACACCTTGCAAATTTCATGGAAATTGTGAAAGTGTTTCTTACAGAAGCCATATTGCCCCCTAATTTCCTATAGCCCTGGGAGCCTCGTGGCTTGGAAGGTGAGTGGGATAAAGACAGAAGCTGACAGACAGGGAACAGCTGGTCAGGTGGGAATGCCAGTGTGTCTTATGGGGTACCCAGGGGCTATTCACCCCGGTTATTTTCCTTTTCTGTCCCTCTCCTCCGCGTCAGTCTTGCAAGGGGACAGGATTAAGCACTAGCGCCCAGGAGATGTGGGTTCTCACCAAGGTCCTGACAGTCACTGACTATGGGACAGACCATGGACAAGCCCATTGCGCCTCTTAAGTTTCCCCAATAAAGGAGTTAGCCAAAATGGCCCCAGGGCCCCTTTCCTCTCTGGCAGTCTCCCATTACATTATCTCCTCTTTCCTGGCCCCCAGCTCCAAACAGGGTGTGCGCTGATAGCCCGGAGTAGCTTTGGGGACTCCCCACCACTGCTGCTGCCGGAGCATCTCTCCATGCAGCTGCACAGCCACAGCTGGCTCGTCCTGCACTGCTGACCGCTCCGATTTCCCTATGCAGATGAGGCTGTGAATAAGCAAGGGCTGCCCAAAGGGAAAAGACACATTCTTCTCAGCCTTTCACTTTTCCTAAGCCAATAGCGGCCAAGGTGAGGCTTCCTTTCCAACACCCTCCTCCCTGTGGAACTCAACCCTGCCTTCCACCTGCACAGGTAGGACTAGGTTTGAAGAAGGAGGAATTACTTTCCATTTTTCAGTAGAGTTTTCCATTTCATAGTTTCGTTGAGCCTTCCTGCACACCACACACACACACGTACACACAGAGAGACACACACAAAGCAGTGTGGGCTTTTTTAGTCATTCTAAGATATAAACACTGGTCAGTCAATACCCATTGTCCTTAGAAAAGACAGGCCACTGTTGCTGCCTATCTGGGCATGACAGTCTCTTGTGCCCTGACCCACTCATGTTTGCCCTCCTTGGATAACCTCACGACTTTAACTCATACCACGATTACCTTCTCACAGACAATTTCTGGAGACTGGTGGAAAGCCAGCCCATTCTCAAAGCCTCTGCTTCCCAAGCACGTTGTCTATAACATCTTCCCTCATCTCTATCCTCATCTCCCCCTTCCCTTACTTAGAGTAACTTGCTGCCTCTTCCGTAGTGCCACGGCACATGTTTGATACCTTCTTACGAACACATACATACACTTACACATCTGACCATATGTTTTGTCATGATTAGTTGGAACCATGTCATCTTTTTCCTAATAGACTGTGAACTCTTTGGGAGCAAGAGTTGTGTCTTAAAAAGAGTCATGTACCAAAATGTTCATTGCAGCTCTATTTACAATAGCCCGGAGATGGAAGCAACCTAAGTGTCCATCAACAGATGAATGGATAAAGAAGGTGTGGCACATATATACAATGGAATATTACTCAGCCATAAAAAGAAATGAAATTGAGCTATTTGTAATGAGGTGGATAGACCTAGAGTCTGTCATACAGAGTGAAGCAAGTCAGAAAGAAAAAGACAAATACCGTATGCTAACACATATATATGGAATTTAAGAAGAAAAATGTCATGAAGAACCTAGGGGTAAAGCAGGAATAAAGACACAGACCTCCTAGAGAACGGACTTGAGGTTATGGGGAGGGGGAAGGGTGAGCTGTGACAGGGCGAGAGAGAGTCATGGGCATATACACACTAACAAACGTAGTAAGGTAGATAGCTAGTGGGAAGCAGCCGCATGGCACAGGGATATTGACTCGGTGCTTTGTGACAGCCTGGAGGGGTGGGATAGGGAGGGTGGGAGGGAGGGAGACACAACAGGGAAGACATATGGGAACATATGTTTATGTATGACTGATTCACTTTGTTATAAAGCAGAAACTAACACACCATTGTAAAGCAATTATACCCCAATAAAGATGTTAAAAAAAAAAAGAAGATGTGGCACATATATACAATGGAATATTACTCAGCCATGAAAAGAAACGAAATTCAGTTATTTGTAATGAGGTGGATAGACCTAGAGTCTGTCATACAGAGTGAAGTAAGTCAGAAAGAGAAAGACAAATACCGTATGCTAACACATATATATGGAATTTAAGAAGAAAAAAATGTCATGAAGAACCTAGGGGTAAGATAGGAAGAAAGACACAGACCTACTAGAGAATGGACTTGAGGATATGGGGAGGGGGAAGGGTAAGCTGTGACAAAGCGAGAGAGAGGCATGGACGTATATACACTACCAAACGTAGGGTAGATAGCTAGTGGGAAGCAGCCACATAGCACAGGGAGATCAGCTCGGTGCTTTGTGACCGCCTGGAGGGGTGGGATAGGTAGTGTGGGAGGGAGATCTAAGAGAGAGGAGATATGGGGACATATGTATATGTATAACTGATTCACTTCGTTATACAGCAGAAACTAACACACCATTGTAAAGCAATTATACTCCAATAAAGATGTAAAAAAAATTTAAAAAAAGAGTTGTGTCTTGCTCACGTTGCTACTCTTCACTGACTCAAGGTAAATACTAAATGTGGATGAATTCAATAACTTTTGATGCCCCTTTAATGTTCTGGGCACTCTTCCTTCCTACGGCTTCTACCAGGGGGAGGACCTATGGGGCCATTCAAGGGTTAAATGGAAGACTTATGATTCCTCTGGTCCCACCCTAAGGCGCTTCTTCCAGCTTCTGTTGAATTCTCCTGTTACCAGGCATAAAACACTGTCGTCTCCCTCGTACCTATCTTCTCAGTCCCCTGGGTTGCACTCTCGTGCCAAGCTCTTTTCTTTCTGATCCGCCTTTCTCTGAATGTATCTATTTGCATTTCCCTCCACACGTGCCTCAAAATGACTTTCTCAGTTTAATTTTGGGTTTATGGTTAACTTGATTTGTAGCTTAGATGGTAGAGCTCTTCTGCTTCCTGTCCAAAGAAGCACTGGTTCACTTATGTCTTTATTAATTCATCCAATAACTAAATAGCAGCTGAGACATGAGGGATACAAACTTGAAAGTAATCTTACTAACTGCAAGGTGATCCCAGTCTAGCAGGAGAGACAGGACACTCACGGAAATCATTATGATACCAGGTAGATGGCAATAAACGCTCTAAAAGAAGAGATGGAACCAGCAGGTATTATACACACTCAAGCCACGTGGGATCACTCCCCCAGGAGAGGAGAAGGGCAGGACCAGGAAAGGTATCATGGGGAGAAGTTGGTATTGAAGTGAGTGAAGTAGGATTTGCACTCACAGGCAGAGCCAAGCAACAGGAAGAAAACACCAGCCGCGTCCAGAGATGGAAAAGTACAGGGCCAGGAAGAGTTCACAGTTCAGCGGGGCTGCATGCTCAGCTGGAGCTCTGAGGACGATAGCTCAACAGGTAGGTTGGGGTGCATGTGGGCGTGGGATGGAGCAGGAGACTGGAGCGGGGAGACCAGTCAAGAGGCGCTTGCAACCTCCTGGATGAGAAGTGAGAGGGTGGCGGCAGTGAAAATGGAAGGAAGGGATGGATGCGAGAAATGTTTCCACAGAGCTGCCTACATGCCTCCGAATCCCCTTGACTAATCTCCGCAGTAACTCATACACCCATTCACTGCAGGTGTCATACTACCTACCCACCCCCTCTTTGGAAGCTTATCTTTCCATCTCCCAGGTCCGTGACTTTCTGCCCAATTACTTGTCTTCAACCCATCAGAGCAGGTCAACCGCGCAGCTCAGAAGTCTCACTGTCACACTTGGCCTAGGTCATTCCCCTGCCCTGTCTCTGTCCTCAGCACCCTCTACCTGCAGATGCAGAGAACAATAGCCCCCCCATCTCTGTGCCCTCACAAGGAGGTTTGGTCAGGAGGTGAAACCTGGATGAGGACTTCAGCACAGGAGGAAGCAGCAGAGGGCGTGAAATGGAGCCTCATGGGTCTTCGTCTTGTGTACACACCTGGGACTCAGCTTCACCACATCCCTCTCTTACTGGGAGGCCAAGCAAGGACCAAGATGGCAGAGCCCGGGCAGGGGAGGGAGATTGGGAGGAACCAAAAGAGGCTCATTTGGGCCCAAGGAACCAACCCAGCAGTATAACCGCCACCCGTCCTGGGAGTCCTTGGCAGAGAAAATCAGAACTGGGAATGCAAAGGCGTTGCTTTGCCTCTGCTGAGCAATGTGCCCTGGGCCCCTTTCTTCCTCTGAGCCTCAGTTTTGTTGTCTATAAAATAGGGATTATGACATCCATCTTATCTGCCCCCCACTGAGGTGTTTGTAAAGCTAGAGTGAGTATGGAACCATTCTGATTACATAAAGCACTGTTTCACGGGCTTATTCTCCTTCAACTCAGACCCCACTCATCAGGATAGGTAGACAGGGTGAGAAGAAAGAAACAGAGAAACCTAGAGAGCAGAGGCTATGGAGGTTCCTGTTTTCCATGTAGATCTAAGGTGATTGACCCTGTGAAGCATCTAGTCCAGTCTCCTCATTTGACAGATGAGAAACTGAGGCCCAAAAAGGAGGAATGAACGGTCAATGGTCACCAAGTGAGTCAGAGGACAGAGGACAAACTCAGGCCCTGAGGATCCCAGGCCAGTCCTTCTTCAACCCCACTTCACTGGTTCTACAGACCGAAGCCAGAATGGAGACCACTGGCCCAGAGGCTGGGCTTGCGTAATTCCTGAATCACTGGTGGATAGTTCCGTGATTGGAACGAAGAACTTAGTGTGGGCTGGATCAGACTCCATTTTTTAAATCATTGTGTTTAGAATCCTGGAAAACCAGTTCTGAAGATGCAGAGCATTTGTGACCTGAAATGAATATCTCAATTCCAAATGCAGGATTACCTGTCACCTTTCTCTCCTCTTCCTCAGGCATAATTGAGATTCTGGATAGGAGAAGAAAGGAAGAGTCCTCCTAGGAGCTAGTGGTAGAGAAGTGCTAAGAGTATAGGAGGTGCCTATCCTCTAATAAACATCTTACATGTACATCACTTTATTTCATCTTCCTAACAATACTAGGTGGTAAATAATCTCAGAATGTCCATTTTCAGGTGAAAACCAACCAACCAACCCTGGGACTCAGATAACTCAAGTGTCTTGAATCACAAGCTAGTGTCAGGTTGTACCTAAGACGTCTCTAAGCCACAGGGATTTTTTTTTTTTTCTTTTGGCTGTGTTGGGTCTTCATTGCTGCGTGCGGTCTTTCTCTAGTTGCGGCGAGCAGTAGCTACTCTTCGTTGCAGTGCGTGGGCTTCTCATTGCAGTAGCTTCTCTTGTTGCGGAGCATGGGCTCTAGGCACACGGGCTTCAGTAGCTGTGGTACATGGTCTTAGTTGCTCTGCAGCCTGTGGGATCTTCCCGGACCAGGGCTCGAACCCGTGTCCCCTGCACTGGCAGGCGGATTCCCAACCACTGCGCCACTAGGGGAACCCCAGAGAGATGTTTTTCATTAGGAATCTGCAGCTTCTGCTCCAAATCTTTTTCACATGAGCTCCTGCAAAGCATCAGAGCTGTTGAATGGCATGCTCGTTTCACCCATGAGAGTCTATAAAATACTCTGTCTCTGCTTCATCCACTAGCTTGTGTATTTTTCTCTTCTGGTTCATTCATCATTACACAAGTGTTTTCTGAGGATGGCACTGAGTTGGGACCAAGAGGCCTGCAACACACCTGAGTCCATGATTTTGAAAGCTGGCGAGGGTGGCACCGGGGGAGGCACTTTGTCAGATGGCTCCAATCAAGGGAGGACAGTCGTGCCACCGGAGAGAGGCACAGGTGTATGTCTGGGGTGTCAAGGTGTGAGAGGAGAGAAAGGAACACGTCTGCTCAACTCGAGGGCTCATGTGCTCAGGGAAGGCTAGCAGGGGTGGGTGGTCTGGACCGAGGGTAAACGCAGGATGAGAAAGGGCTAGAGTTCAGGCCAGGAGGTCTGCGGCTGGAGTGTGAAGGACTCTGAGGCTGTGCTAAGGTGCTAGTTTCTTCCCTGAGTCAGCTCAGATGTAGGTGGGGCCCTTGGGTGGCTTTGCAGAGCCTCAGTTTCCCCTGCTGTGAACTGGAAGCCATGAATGTTGCCGGTAAGGGACCTGTGTGAGCTGGGGGTGGAGGCAGGGGGGGAGCGACGGCAGAACACGCTGAGCAGCTCCAGGGGAGGATGTGAAGGGAATGCAAATCACAGATATTTATAACTGCAGCAAACTGAGACTGCGAGCCGCCAAGCACTCCCTCTGGAAATCCTGAAAACCTGCTGCCGTGGGGCTGGGCCCAGATCCCAGCTGGTGGCAGACTTCTCTCTTCTCAGCTCCTGCCAGGCTGTTCCTCGTACAACAAACACTCAGCTGCCCGAGTAATTCCACCTACGGAGGAGGCAGCTCCACACCCTTCTGCCCTCCCCTTCCAGAGAAAAGAGCTGAGTCCTAAACTCCCAGCTCAGGGCAAGTTCCTTTTTTGTCCTCAGTGCCTCACCAGGCAGCCCTGTCAAGGCTGGAGCCGAGAAGCAGCTTGGGAAATAATCCGATTCCCACAAGTCGCCTAACATAGCCCCGCACTGATGGAGCAGACACCATGCCAGGCTTGCACCAGGCACTGAGGATCTAATGGAAAGGCTGGGGCTGGGGCGTGGGGACTGAGGGAGAGACAGGGAGCAGAGTCCTAACATCAGCAGAAGTTCCTATCAAAGAAAGGGAAAGATCACATTGTTTCAACCTTTTCTTCTTCTTTTAAATACAAGTGAAACTTCTTTTTCAAATGTTATCTTTTTGTTTGTTTGGTTGGTTGGTTGGGTTTTTTTGCGGTACGCGGGCCTCTCACTGTTGTGGCCTCTCCCGTTGCAGAGCACAGGCTCCGGACGCGCAGGCTCAGCGGCCATGGCTCACGGGCCCAGCCGCTCCGCGGCACGTGGGATCTTTCCGGACCGGGGCACGAACCCGTGTTCCCTGCATCGGCAGGCGGACTCTCAACCACTGCGCCACCAGGGAAGCCCTGAAATGTTATCTTTTATGGGACCCCACATAGACAACCTATCTGTGTGACCCCCTCAGCTTCTTCAGAAGGATTCTAGAATAGTGCTTCTCAAACCGTAACGTGCCTATGAATCCATAGTGGATCTGGTTAAAAGTCAAATTCTGATCTAGAGGTCTGTGGTGGGACCTGAAATTCTGCATTTCTTTTTTTTCTTTTTTTAATTCTGCATTTCTAACAAGCTCCTGGTCGATATCGACGCTGGTGATCCATGGACCACACTTTACACAGCAACAGCCTGGAGCTCTAAGGGTTGTTGTTCCCAAACCACTGATCTTTAGGATGGAGACGCGATGAACCTCACCACTCCCCATCCCCGGAGAAATCAAGCCAAGGCTCCTGGATCAACGTCTCCTTCTCCGGATGGAAGTCAGCCAGGGTCCTAGAATCACCTCCTTACCTCCCTCTGGCTGGAGGTGTTTGTCTTCCCCACAAGGCAGGTTGGGAAAACCTCTAAGAGGCTTGGCCATGAGGAAGAGCTTTTAAGATGCAGCCTTCTCTCTAACAGGAAAGTACAAAAGGTTCAGGTTAATCCTATTCACAGACAGACAGAGCGACAGACAGAGACAGGGAGAAAGATCAAGCCAGTGTTCCCACTGGCTCTTGACAAGGACAGCCTGTGACGGCCACCTTCTCCCTGCCCCCTCCTAACCCCAGCCGATGAATGATGGAGGTCATTTCCCTCACTGTCTCTGTCCCTTGGGTTCATCCTCTTCAGGACTGAGAGGCTCCCGCTGAGGTCAAGGGTATTTTTAGCTCTGCTCATGTGGGTCCAGACTTGGCCAACCCTCCCTGGACATCAATCTTGGATTCCGCAAATGCCAGATCTCCTAATCCAGGAGGCATATGGGCAACAGGGAAATCTGAGTGCATTGGAAAATGCAGCACATGGCCTTTTGAGGATTTTGTCTACATGTCGTGTCTGATAAAAACAACAACAGTAACACCTAATGCTCAGAAAAGACTTCAGCATTCACAGAGTACTTCCACCGGCATCACCTCCTTTGATCTGCCCAAGAGGCTTACGGGGAAAATAACGCAAAAATGATTCTTCCTTGTTTTTATTGGAAGGGCCAGGGGACTGGCAAGATGACAGAGCTAGTTAGTGGCAAGCTTGGGTCTTCAGCTCCCAGGTCCAAGCTCAGTGCCCTTTACCATACCCCATGGCCCCCTCAACCTTTTGCTTTTCTCTTTAGCTTGGTTTCGTTTTTCTGTTAAACCCTGCAAGAAGCAATATCGGCAGACCTTCATGCTAAAAGCCTGGGATCATCGTGCCTTTAAGAAATGGAAGACTAGAGACATGAAGGAAAGAGGCAGCGTATATCAGTCATGGTCCAAGGAGGAAGCAGAGGACACACTCAAAAGAGGGTGACCAAAGAGAGATTAATTAAAGGATAATTTATGAAGGTGTAGACAAGGTTAAGGAAAGCCAGGAGATGATGGTGCACCCTGAGGCTAACGATAACTGAGAGCCGTTACCAGTCCTTGGGCTGAAAGGGCAAAGGGAGAGGCAGTTGCCAGAACCTCGTGGGCTAGGCAGTTCTGGAGAGCTAGGAGAGGGCTGTCCAGATGGCTCTGTGGCCTTTGACAGATGCACGCAGCCATTGCCAGCCTACGGCCCGCAGAGAAGGGGCTGGGAGAGAACCATCCTCCCTTCTCCCACCCTCTGCTCACCTAATCAGTGCTGAGCTGAATCCAACCAGAAGCCAGAGGGCAGAGGAAATGACTGATCTCCTGGAGAGGCCGAATGAGAAGGAAGGAGCATGAATGTGGAGGGTGAGAGAGAGAACACCCAGCACACAGCTGCTCGCAGCCGCCATAGGCAAGGGGGCACAGCACAGAATCTGAGGGGCTGGGATTTGAGGAGGAAGCAGTAGCCCGATGCTCTCAGAGTAAAGTCACCCTAGAGCCCTGCTGCAGCTCTCTGGGAGCCAATCTGGCCCTAAGTCTCAGGGGAGCACAAGAAAAACCAGACCAAGAGCTCCCAAGAGTTGCTACTAACCCCGCAGGCAGGGTTGGCCATCCTGAGGGCTGGGTTTAAATCCCAGTGCCTTCGTCTTGCTTTGTGTAGCTCCAGACAATTCATTTAATCTCTCTGAGTCTCTGTGTCCTTGTCTGTGAAATGAGTGTAATAATAATAACCTCTGTGCTGCCTGTCTCAGCATGGGCCAGCACTTTACACATTGGGGAACCACGTAAGTAAGAAGGCCACATGAGGAAGCCATGTAATAATGCAGTTTAAACAGCCAAACCACCTAAACCTCACTTGCTCTCTGTAAAACAAGCCCCTAACACTAGATTTGAGGAAGGTTCAATCCAAGGGAGCCCTAGAATCATCTCATCAACCTTCTCTCATACGAAGACACTGAGAAAGAAATCCCACAGTTAGTGGCAGAGCTGGAGCCACACAGGTCTCCTCTCACAGGCCCACGGTGCCCCTCCAACCTGCCCTTGCACATGGCAGTCAAATGAGATAAAGGACGACAAAGCGTTTTGCCCATTGTACTGGTAGTTGTTATCCCTGTGACTAATAACCATCTGCCCCCTCCACAAACCTCTCCGGGGCTGAAACGTCCCATCAGTAACTATGTCTTCAAGGGCCTGGTGAAATGTGACTATTTTACCAGGGCAAAGCACGTGAATACCCAAGTGCACATCAGCAGGTGTGTTCACTGCAGTAGCTAAGGATAAATGTCGCTCAGCAGAGGACAGGATCCTGAAGACACAGAACACAAGACAGGTAAGTTGTGATGGGCAGTAGGTGGCTGGGAAGAACAGGGCTTGATATGCTCCCTGTGCAGGAAGAAAAGCTGAGGTGGGGTCATAAGAGGCTGAGGGCTTAGTCCCAACCCCGACTGGCTAGAGAAGGAATTAGATAGAGGAGGCAAGCCCAGCCCAGAGAGGCTGAATGGCTTGCCAAGGCCTCCCTGAGGGCTGACAGACCTGGGCTTCACTCTCAAGGGCCTTCGTTAGCAGCCAGGCCCTACGGGGCAGGCATTTCTGTACATGAGCTCCTCAGTGGAGAGTTTGTTCATTACAAGGGGATCACAAGGGGATCTGAAAGCCCGAATCTTAACTCTTGGTGAGCATCTTCAGGTTTCAGACTGTCTGGACCAGCTCACACTGCGCTGAGCTAGTTCCACTCTGCTTCTCTCATGCTTCCCATCACTTCAACTGTTGCTCAGCTCCGCCAGGCTCCGTGATTCTTCCTTACATTCATTCAACAGATATTCACTGATACTACGGATCAAGCATGGTGCTTCTCACTAGGACTTCAGGGATGGAGCCCTGCCCGCACAGAGCTGGCCGTCCAGGCGAGGTTGATGGAAGCTGCCGAACTCCACGGGCACAAAGGCATGAGCAAAGACAGGCTCCTGGAAGGGCCATCTTCATCACAAGCATCCTAAATAGGTTTGTTTGTAGCCCCTCCAGAGACCCACCCCTCTCTATAAAGGCAAGGGCAGTAGAGCGTCATGTCTGAGAATGTGGGAGGTTTAGCTAGACACCCTGGGAACAATTCCCAGTCCACTGCTTAGTGTATGACCCTGGGTAAGTTCCTTCACCTCTCGGAGCCTCCTTTTCCTCCTCTGGCTTATAGCAGTAAACACAGTGCATCCCTCACGGCACCGCTATAAGAATTAGAAAGGGTAATACGGGCTTCCCTGGTGGCGCAGTGGTTAAGAGTCCGCCTGCCAATGCAGGGGACATGGGTTTGAGCCCTGGTCTGGGAAGATCCCACATGCCATGGAGCAACTAAGCCTGTGCTCCACAACTACTGAGCCTGCGCTCTGGAGCCCGCGAGCCACAACTACTGAAGCCCGCGCGCCTAGAGCCCATGCTCCACTACAAGAGAAGCCACCGCAGTGAGAAGCCTGCGCACTGCAGTGAAGAGTAGTGCCCCCCCCCACTCACTGCAACTAGAGAAAAGCCCGTGCACATCAACGAAGACCCAATGCAACCAAAAATAAATAAACAAAATAAATTTATTAAAAAAAAAAAAAAAAGAAAGGGTAATACAGGTCAAGCTCTGAGAATCGTTCTCAGCGTGCCAACGACTCAAGAAATTGTCACTGCTATCATAGGTAAACTGAGGCCAAGGTGGGACTTGACTTGTCTGACACCTCTTACCTAGCTAGGGGAAGATCCAGGGTTGGAACTTAGATGTCCAAACGCCAGGCCCGTGTTCTTTCCACTCTACCTACTACCTTCCCACCGGGGAATCCACAATGTGAATTTAGCTATTTCCCATTTGAATGTTTAAACAAACTGGGAAACTTGAGATTGTATTACCATACAGAGCCATTCTCATTTGGGCCACTAGAAAGGTCATATTTCTTCCACTCAAGTAACCCCACTGCCAACAACCCAATCACCTGCCTCGCTGTCCTTGCTCAGGAAACCGAAGCCTCTGGTCTACCTCCACAGCCAGCGCTCAGGGCTAAGTGTTTCCTCCCAGCCTTATCTCACTGAATCACTGTACCCCTGCAGCCCAAATCTTTAGTTACTTCCGCATCTCACTTCTTTGCTTAGATTGAGTGCTGTTTTCACAATGCCATTGGCTAGAGCTTTGCAAAGAGGTGCAGAATCTGCGAGTCCCTGATGTGAAGATATGGGGCCCTGCAATGGGCCAGCAGATCCACTGAGTCACAGCCAGGCTGGTGGCCAGCCAACGCCAGAACTCAGTGAAATGCACACACACGGGGTATTTGTGTCACACCAAAACGTATTTAACAGCCCCCTGAAAACTCACAGCCTGAGACCTAACCACTTACTGATTCCACTGAATCACAGTGTTAGAGCTCGGTGCAACTTTAGAAATGATTTGCTCTGATCTCCCTTTTTTGTAAGAGTGCTAGGGACTTAAAGAGGAAATTAGAATAAAGACTAACAGAGCTCAGGGGTTCAGAG